>NW_021940682.1:34557196-34717583 GCF_001715985.3 Manacus vitellinus | reverse complement strand
CTTGGGCGCCCGGGCGGGCGGACACCGAGCAAACGGGAGCCCGACAGGCCGAGGAGGACTGTGCTCAGCCCCGGCGCTGCGGCTCCCGGGGGGTCCGGGGCCGCGCAGGTCTCCCCTCGGGTCTGTGCCGTGCCCCTCCGACGAGCGCACACGCTGCTGTTGCTCCCGGGTCGGCGCGCCTTATTCCTCACCATTGCACATCCGTGTCTGCCCGTGAGAACTGTGCGGGTCGCTGGTGGTCGCTGCGTGCCCCGTCGTTTTGGGGTTGTCGTTTGGGTTCCAGCACTGTGGGTTGTATCAGTTCCAGCTGATACTACAGAGGAAGCTTGGGAGATACAGAAGTTTGGATTACTTTTTTTTTTTCCTTCTACAAAATCCCATTAATAAACTCATGAGTAAGGTTGTATGTTTTATTTTTCAAACCTCCGTTTATGCTGTGCAGCCAGGGACCTCAGTAGTCTCGATGAGCCGGATTACTTTAATTGAAGTGCAGTCAGATTTTTTTTCGCTAACTGCAGTATACATTTTAACCGTATGTTTCTCTATTATATTTATACGGTCAGTTTAACATTTTCCCTAATGGTAGTTTTCTATGCAGTAGTGGGAGTAAAAATACTAATACATTAACTCAGATTAAACTGCAGACCCAGAAGCTCAGAAGAAAGAAATTGCATATGGAATGTGACTTGAGTTCCAATTCAGTAATAGCATATTTAGTGTTGTATGTAGTATTATACCCTTTAACAGATGACTTGAAGCTAATGACTGTTCTTGTTTTGAAAGGCATGAAGTGACACACTGTAATAGAGCATATTATGTATGACTGTAGATTGCAGAGGAACGCTGGTCTGTTTGAGAAATTCTGTGTGGTCACAGAAAAACAGGAGAAAGTTGTGATCAGTACTGAGGAACTGTGTGTAGTCACATGTAAATAAGAAAAAGTTGTGGTCAGGTGAACAGAAATCTGCCTGTGTGTTTTGGAGGGTCATGGGGGTGTCGCTTCCACTTTCTTCTGTGTATTACTGTGTGACTCTTAAGTTGTTTAGTGAACAAGTTTCCCCACTGGGTTAATATTTACTTTCTTTTAAGATCTGCAAAGGAGATGGGCAGTGTCACCCTTAAGCTAGTATTTTTAGTAATGCTTCGTTACATTTGCCATGGTGACCATTTAGTAACTACTGCATGTGCAGTTCTTGATACTTGTTCAGCACATTTATCATATTCTTGTGTAAGTTTGACTTTTGTGTTATTCCGTTTTATATCTTGATGGCAATTTGCTTAGCTTTCTTCATTAAAAACAAAGTTTTTTCACAGTTGTCTGGAATTTGGATAGGTTTATGGAATAGTGCTGGACGGTGTTAACAAAAGAGGTGGGACTTTCTGCTAAGTTGTGAGTTCCTACAGTAGGATGTATGATAGGAAATGATCTTACTTCCTCACTTCTGGAAGCCATTTTTTTGTTCTAGTTTTAAAGGAAATGGGTGTTCTTTTTTGTCAAATCTAAACTGCTAAACAGATATTTTAATTGCTTGCATTTGATCTGATCATGATTAGATTTGGCTAGAGTGATCAGAGGAATTCTTCTTATTGATTTGGAACAGCACCATTTTTTAAACTATGTTTAAACATAGGCTTTTTAAAACAAATTCCTACTACTTACAGTCTTACTTTTCTACTTGCAGTGTAACTAGACTCCTCATTGCTACCACGTGTTGTAATTTATGAGTTTATCTTGCAGCTGATGTCTGTGCTTTCATGTCACTTAATAAATTCAACATACTGTGATAAAGCTATTGAAAAACTCATAGTCCAAAATTAATAGTTATTAGATGTATCATAGTTGTTAGATTTGATAGGTGCTTTAAGAAGGTAAACTGCTTCTAATAATCTTTCCAGTATGTGACATAGTTGAAAACTTTGCTCACAGTTATTTGTAATCATCAGCCACTTCTAAAATGATTTGTCTGTTCTGGTTCTTTTTTGTTTTGTTTTTATATTAATAGTGTCAAAATTCTACAAACTGATAGGTTTTCTGCTCATAAAAGTAATAATGTAGTTCTCAATTCTGCTTGTTGCTCAGATAATTAACTTTAGCAAGTCCTTTTTTAATTAATACTGTAGGATTTTAGATAGTTGTATGATCAAAAAATTAGATTTCATGTTATTAAAAGAGTTTTAGTTTTCAAACCAAGTTTCAAACTAATTTAGTTTTTAAAACATCTTTCTAATGTATATGTAAGCAATATCTATTAGGTACAGGGAAACCAGAACAACATTGAACGATTCTTTGAACAGACATGTAGATGACACAGCTAAAGAACTTTATGGGACTTTTTTCGGCGGGGGAGGGTGAGAGTGGGGCTTGGATGCAGCAGAGAAGGGGACAGCCAACTGTGAAATCTAGATCTCATTCTCAGTTAGGAGCTTGAACTCTTCACTGTTTTAAGCAATTTCATCTCATATTTTTCTATTACTTCTGAGTCTGTACTAAGTGGGTTACATTTATGTAGGTATCAAATAGTTCTAAGTCCAGTTACTTACAACAGTGGAGTCTGACTTTTCTGACTTTGATAATCTGTTAAGAAACGTTGAAATTGCTGAGTTTCAGTGTTAAACTTCTGACAGAAAAATATGTGGCAAACTTCCTTCCCCTTAGAGCTTTTAACTAAGAAATAACAGGATGTATTGTTGGCTCCAAAGCATCCATACCTCGTTTTTGCTCTGTGTGACAAATAATACCTGAGTAGGATTTTCCTTGGTTATGCCACTTAACGCTCTAAGAATGGGAGCTGCAGAAAAAATCTGTAGGCTTGTTACTGACGATGTTTAGGGATTAACTAGTGCAACAGACTTATTTTTCTTAAGGGTATGGGGAATACCAGTTACTGTTGCACTTCAGACACATCTGTTTGTTACTAGGTGGTTTTTCTTTTTGATACTTCCTCAGATCAGCACCAACTACAGAAGTATAGTAGGCATGAAAGCTATACACTATGACCAAGAGGTAATTTGATGGTTGTGTCTGTGATATGCCAAGCCTGCTTACACCGGCAGACATACAAATAACCACATTGCTGAAAAATGTGTTTGTATTTTCACAATGTATTTTTGTTGCCCAGTTAGAAAAATAGAGACTGTGGATGGGATAGAAGCTCTCAGGGCAAATGTAAATTAAACAGTATCTTTTGGAGCTTGAAATTACAGAGCATGAAACAGTCTTTGGTACAGGCATCAGTTGTGTTCATGTTATTTTAAGTAATCTGGCATTTCTCCTAGAAAACAATACTACTTGGTCATTATTTTGTTGTTTTTAATACAGTGGGTTCTCAGATTTGCTTTGTACTATAAAGTGTTGTAGTGCTGCTAACGCTGCCCCAAATTACATGCAGCCTGAAAAGAGCTTTATAAAGTATTTTAACCTGCTAGTGTTTGGAGTTTTGATCTCCTGTGCTGTGCTTGTGGGAAGCTGGTGGTGCTCTCTTTAGTGAACTGGTGTAAGAATTTTGTCTTATCACAAAATTGAAAATAGTTTAGTGTGCTAAATAGGTTGCCTGCTTTTTCTTATTACAGAATGGGAATATTGTTCGGTAAGCTACATCTGACTGCATAAAAAACCAGATAATTTGACTGCATAAAAAAACCTTAGAAATACTAGGGGAAAATATTTATAATTAATAGAAATAATAGAGTTAAAAGGGAAGTAAGTTCCTCCCGAAAGTTCCTTGCAGCGTGAATTCCAATTGTATGTAACTGTTGTTTACACAGATCCAGTCAAGCTGTCTCAGCTTTCTAGTAGGCTTGTAGTCTTTATGTTGACTCAGGTTTTTTCTTGACTTTTAAATAGCAGTAAAAGCAAAATGAGTTTAAAAAAATACACAAAAAAATTAACTCTTACACAGTTACAGGTGAACTTGTGCTGGTAGGAGAGGAGAAGGGAAAGGGCAGGTGGGATTGGAGCAGGCAAGGACCGCATCCTCCCTTGGCAGGATCATCTTGGCCTGGGACAGGGCATGCCCTCTGCTTGGCAGTTGTGTCATTGATTGCAGGTGCCTGTATATTTTAGGATATTTGTTGCTGTGGTGATTTGGAATAGTAGGGTTGGAAAAGAAGTAGTATTCTACTTGCTTCCACGTGGAAAAGCAGCACAGAATTAAGTTTGAATACTTCAGTCAGTTGAAATGCTCCCTTGATATTCCTGGAAGAAAGCTTTTAATAGCCTCACTGTGCTGGTTTTTTACCAGATCTTTGTTTGAAACAGCAGCATTGCTTTTGTTTAGCTATTTATTGAGTTGTGTGTGCCCTTGGCATACAGACATATTTTTGAAACTGTATAGTGATTTGCTGTATCTAGGAAAAATAATAGAATCCAATGTTGCAATCTTATTTTTTCTTCTTTTATGAGAACTCTACTTGCAGGCAAGTAGCCTTAGTTCTTAAGGTAAAAGTTAAAAAGTTTGGGTTTGAACGACTTCTGGACAAAGCAGACTTTAAATTACATAATTACAGTAGAAGTGGTGTGGACTAACTAAGGCAAGAGATAGGATTTGCCCTTTCTGAGAGTCTGTGTGTTGTTTTGCGTTGTGTTGTCTGAAGACAGGCATTATTCATACATTTCTTCCTTTGGAGTCCTGTCTTATTTGTATTGAGTCATGTACATAACAGTGTAATCCCCTGTGTTAAATCATTCTTGTTTAGGAATGATATGCCAATCCTGAACACATTTTAGAGTTAATGACAAATAGTTGTGAAGCTTGTCCTTTTTAGGGAATCTTTGATGTCATTGAGTAGCTGTATGAAACTAAACATGAGGATGTATTGCAAAAGTTAAACATACATTAAAAAGAGACTCATCAGTTAATTTTGCTTATAATGTCAAAGTGGTTGTTAGGTTTCATAATGCAACTGGAAGGAACGGTTAAAAATGTGTGAATATTATATGTGTGTTCTGTAACAGTAATAATATTTCAGAAATTCTGTTGAACTTAGTGCAGTGCACAAATTGGAGAAGGCCAAGAAAGAAAATGACATGCTGAAATGCTTTGTGATTTGGACGTCTGAGTCACTTGATGTACTGCTGTCATTGAATGGTTTCTGAGTGCTGTGTTCATGCCCTCTAGTGGTAAAAGGATGAGCCAAATGAACCTAACAAAGAACAAGCCTTTGTACATAGACCATTTTCTGTAGGAGTAACCAAGTTTTTGGGTTTTCTGCTTAATTTTTTTAATAAAATGGATTAAATAATTCTGACACTATAGCCTACAGGGACCTTAACCTACTCTGAACTTTCCAGGTTGGTTTCTTTTCAGGTCTTCACAACATTAGTTCAGAAGGATGAAATACTGTAGAGTTTTTTATTTGCTTTTAATGGGTATTCACTTAACTTATGTTTTAAAGGTTCTTTTGAAATAGAGAAACTATGCTCTGTAAAATGCATATTGTCATACTTATACAGCTTACACTCAAGCATGTGTTTTGTGCATGTGACTGGAGATTACTCTGTAGCATTCTTGAGTTGCCAGCCTAAAGCTGAGCTGGTAACCTGAAATGGCTGATTGCTAATATTTCCTTCAGTTCCTATTACAATTCCTGATCTTTACCACTTGCTGTGTCTGCCGACTTCGTGTTTGGAATCCATTAATTTTACAGTGTTTTTTATTCAATATTGATCTGCATACCATAGTATTTTTTCAAAATTATGTTTTTAAAAGTGATCTCTTATGTTTCTAGGGGACCATCATCTATTCAAATGCATTCTAAGCTTCATGTGATCGTTTTAGTGTTTGAGAAGAAATGTCATATGTTCAGAAGGGATTCACATCATGCACACAGACCAAATTTCTCCGTCATGTAATGCCTTGCAATTTAATGAATAAAGAAAATGATTAAAAGTTCCACTACCTCAGTCTGTCTGTACACTTTCCAAGGAACACATTTCAGTGCAGGATTAAGGTGACTAATGTCACATGTCTAAGCTCCCTTCATTGATTGTGCAGGCTTGGTTTGTTATGGAAGTACTGTCAGCAGATCCAAATAACTATTCAGGGCATCATGTAGCCAGGGAATTGATTCCCTCTATCACCTAGACATTAGGTGTTTTACATTGCCACTTGAAGTGCAATAATGTTTCTTCCTTGGCTTCCAGCATCTGGCCTAGGAGAGCATGGGTCTTCTGGTGTCTGCGTGTAGTTGTCTTGGATACAGAGGCCTAAGCTTAGACCTCTGAATTGAGCCCCTACTAGCAGGTCAGCTGAATTAGCTTAAGGAGAGGCTTTAAGAATTAAGGAGCATTCAGTAGAGACAATCTCCATTGTAATGGGAGTCTAAATATTTAAATTTGTGCATCTTAATGCCTGATTTAATCCCCATCTGCCTCCCATGGCTTCTTGAAGATCATACAGGAAACTGTAGCAGAAGTTGGGAATTCTTGGTGACTCCAGTTCTCAACTGGTGCCCAGACTGTCAACTGTTTCTCTTTACCAAGTGCCCAGCAAATGGGCCTTGCTGTCTCTGACTGGGTGACTCTAAATGTAGTACTTGTGGCAAAGCCTCAAAAGTTTCCTGGTCCCATCTGTTGTGATCAACAAGCTGAAGGCAAAATTAGTTTGAACTTCAAGTATACATCTAAAGCTCTGAAACAGGCTGTTGTTTTATTTTTAGTGTAGAATGATGATTGTTGTGTCAAAAGTATGTCATTAAAATTCAAGTACAAGTGTTCTATTTCATTGATTGAAAATCAGTTGTGTGGTGCTTGAGTGGATCACTCAGAAATCTGATAACTGTAGACATGGGCTCTCTCAGGATATCCATACATATATATCTACTACATATATCTCAAATATATTGTATATATTAATATTATATTAAAAATATATGTATAATTTATATAGAATATAATACAAAATATGGGGTACATCCTTATTCTATCTGTCTGTGGAAGAGAGAAGTATAACTAGAGAGAAGTATAACTTAAGAATTTGTTGCTAAGTGGCTGTGTTTCTTCTCTATCAAGTCATGGTTAGCTTTTTCGTCTTTCTGTCTACATTAGTGCTGTTCAGTAATGAGTTGTTTTATGTTATTTTAATTATGTTAATTTGTTATGCATTCTGATTTCTTCTGTTAATTTATATGTGATGGTTTTTCCAGCTGAGGTGTAGCATTTTGATTATGCAATGAAAACTTGTAATATAAAATATTTGTATTTAATTATCTTTATGTTCACGTCAAGTGAGGTAGCTCCAGAGGCAACAGCTCTGAAGCCCTTTAGATAACACTGGCACCTTTCCTGGCATTATTGGTGGCTAACCTTCAGGATTCTGAATTGGCTGCTGGTACTCCAGACTGACAATTTTGGAAGATCAGTGGGCCAGAGGAGTGGTCACTTCTGTCAAGTGAAAGAGCACTCTAAATATGAGAGCAACTAATACAGTTGTACTAAAGCTGGAAGTTAACAAGGTTGTGTTTTGAAAAATAAAAACCACAAATTGCAGTATTGTAGAAAGTGTGTAATAGAATCAGTTAATGCTTTCATTTTTTTCTATATGATAATTTTTCTAATATAATGATAATAAATCATTCACTATAATAAACCCCTGTGAATGCACGGCAATGTCAGATCAAAACTGGCAGTTCACCAGTTTAAATCACAGGTAGAATGAGCATATAGAAGAAAGGAGAGTCAGAGCAGGGATTGTACTCGTGGGGAGGAAGATAAAAATACAGAAGGCAACTACAGTAATTTTTCAAACAAATGTGGTATACTTGAGTGCTTTCATGAGACTGGTTTAGTGAGAAGCTTTTTGTGAGTGTGTCCATTTCCAAATAATAGTTTAGCAGTACAGTAATGGTCCAGAATGTGCTTTTGCAAAGCAAGCCAGAATAACAATGAAGTGAAACTGTACTTTAGACCAGATGATCTAAAGTACAGTTAGATCTAAACTATTGGATATAGGGTTAGTGTTCTAGTTGGAAAGGCAGATAATGATGGATAGAAAAAATTCTCTTTTTATTTCATGTAATAGTTATGAAATGACCATAGATAATATATATTACTCTCATCTAGTCTTAGTAAAAGATTGGCAAACAGTTTAATGTAAGTACCAAAGCAAACCATCGTTCCTGAATGCTTTTCTTTTTAGAATAGAGAAATCAATAGCTTGTGTAGTAAGAACTGCAAACCTTACAGCAATTTTAGTGTCTCTGGAGATCTTCTCCAATTTGCTCTAATGTACAACCAAAACACAAATGATCATTCAAAAGCACTAGCAGTGGAAATTCTTGATTTTATTAACTTTCAGTAACAGTGCTGTCAAATTTAGAAGTTCATGCAAAAATATCTTTAACATTAGATCAGTTCTTAGTAGAAATTAGCACATGGTTGTTGCGTTAAATATCTTCATGGTGCTGACTTTTTTCACTTTAGATTCAAATTTTGTGTCATTGTTCCTTTAGAAAAACTTGTTAACTATGTTATTATTTTTCAGTGAAGGAAGGGTAGCTCTTTCATATTCACCCCAGGATAAGGACAAATCCATAGGAATTACTGTGGAGCAACTGATGTACTGCCAGATCGCATCCCATGTGATCCCTCTGGTACCTTGCTTGCCTGTACATATGCATTGCAAGATGTCTTGGCCTGGGAGAGTTAAATGTTCAAGCATACGCTGTACCATTATTCCTCATGCTGCCAGGACAAGTCTCATTCTTGGGCTGCCAGGACAAGTCTCATTCTTGGGCTGCCAGGTAACATCATTATGATCATGGAGTTAGCTACAGTGATACCTTTTGGTAATGCAGACTGCCCACTGCAGTTGGGTTTGAGAACTCCCACAGTGTCCCCAGAAGACAGATTTGAAGAATTGGTGCCTTTCAAATGCACTTATCACTCTGCTCCTGGTATAATCAGCAAATATTTGGTAAATTCCAAGGAAGGAGAAAGATGATGAGGCAAGTGTTTGAGCCCAGAGGGTCCTGTTGAATTTTGCTGTGAGATTATTGGCTGTTTGATTAAAACCAAATCTAAGTACCAGAAGATAAGGACTTGAATATGTGCTTTCGCAGAGAGTCAATTTCTGTTCTTCATCAATGTTTCCCTCCCCAAACTGGGCGCTTAAGCTGCTTCAGCAGAAACATGAACCAAAAGTCAATAAAGGGAAGTGTGTGTTTGAGGCATTTTATATACGTTCATTTCACAGTTATTAAAGCAGCAGAATAGGAAATCTAGTTGACTGAAGGTTTTAGGTACACTCAAGCTTTGTTTTATTACAGGAATTACATGTATTTGCCTCTTTTAAAGATAAAGGACAACTGCCTTGCTCATCAGACCACTATTAATTGCAGTGCTAAGGGAAACTGATAATATTACATCTAAAAGTGGTGACTGCTTTAAAAACATGGTACCTTATATTAATGTGAATGTAAATATCATATTTATCATATTATCATAATTGTACCCATAAATACCCAATATGATGCTGGTTCTCATGTTTTATAAGATCTTTTTCTAATGGGGCAGTGTCCTGCAGAGTGCTATAGTATTTGATGTAAATTTGTAAGCTTAAAATCTCTTATATATGTTTTAATTTGCCAGTTAAATTAATGCAATCCAAACACACTTTTACATTCATGTATACAGAATAGACAGATGACTGTGTGTATGGTCTCATTTTTTCTGTTGGTTAATTGTGATCAACTGAGGTAATTTTTTTGTGTTAATGTGTTGTCTCTTTACATATACAGTGGTGTATGTATGTTATTTTTCTTTTGTAGGATGTGTGCCGTGTAATTAGCTTTTAACTGTAAACATTTTTATTTGGGATTCTGAATAGAAACCATAGCATAATGCAGATAATCATAGAACTTCCTGTATCTCATGGAGAAAAATTATTTAATTCAGAGAGGTAGTAAAAAGTCTAATGACTGCTGTTTTGTTTGACCTTATTTTTTTAAAAAAAATATACTCTCTTATATAAAGCAAGCATGGAAACAACTGAAAGACATATTGGAAATAATTTTTTCCTTTTTTGTGCCAAGTGCATGGTATTCGTGGTTGCCACTCATATGAGCAGGCTTAATCGTTCTTTGAATTAGAATGATTCAGCTTGTCACTCCTGGCAAGAAAGAAATCAATTGCCAGTAGATGTGATGAGTTTTAGTTTGAAGGTAGTTGAAGTTGGACATATTTTACTACAGGACTTCTCTCGCATTGCCCACCCGCGACCCTCCAGGCAGGACTGCCCTGTCCACCCTCCTACCCACCCGGGGTCCCCATGGCCCACTGGACCCCCTCCCACTCCCCCCAGTTGGACTGGAAAGGCACACACTTCCCAAATCTTTGTATGCAAAGCCTAGCCATGATGTTTGAGTTGAAGTTGGACTGTGACAAATCCTTCATCTTAATTAATAGGAATGATTAAGATGTTGTGACAAACCCCTGCCAGTTAGCTGACAATTTATAAATGAACCGGAATAGAGATTGACTTAAAACTCAAGAACTTCAACACATTAAGTTAATGTAATTAAAATAGATGAGAGCTATGTTTGACACTCCTCATCTCCTCATTTTAATTATGCAAAATATATATGTGTATCTTGTTTTGTGCTCATTTGAGCATGTTGTATGTTAACCAAACACTTTGGATAATATTGTCTTTGGTTTTGAAGTAGAAGCACTGTGTTCAGGAAAACTTAAATAACTCTCCAGAATTTCTTTCTCTCTTAAATGATATTAAGGCAGTGTTTAGTCTTTCTATGTTGTTTTGGGAAATTAAAAAAAAAAAAAGTTGAAAATTTCAGCTCCACATTTCTCATTTAGCTATTTTGAGAAATATGTATATCAACTCAATTAAAATATTTGACTACAAATTTATGCAGTCACCTTAACCTGACTTTCTGGGAGATCTTGTTGGAAAAGTGTTTTGATGGAGAGAGAATATTAATACTTGGTAGAACTGTCACTTTCATATTTCTACTACCACAGCTTGTCTGCTTCTCTAATCTGTTTTATGTAGTGACAGCACACATCTTTAAATCAGAGGAAAAATAGAAATATTTAGTGTGGAAAGTGCGCAGGAATACGAAGTTGAAATAAAAGGGGAAGTGTTCTTTCAAATTTGGCAGAACAGTATTTTCCAGCAATTTGCATCCTATCGTTTGGGAAAACCTATTGCATTTATTTTCATTTATTTAATTGTTTCCAGGGGCTTGTAGTGTGTTAACAGAATTAAAAAAATGGCACCATGTATAATGCATTTTTGTGTTTTGTACACAAAACTTGTCAGAAATCATAGTTTTGAAATGCAAAGCCTCAATGTTATATTTTTAGTTTGGCCTGATTTCATTAGAGAACATGACTTCAGTGACTTATGTGGGGAAGTGTTTGCAGATAATTGAAGAGAGCACTGCCGTTCCCTGGCAGCAGTGTGTGATGTCCTCGGTGGGCCTGCAGCCCTGCAGCACCTGGTTGTCATCCAGCCAGGCTGTGCCTGTGCTCCCCACCCTGCGCGTGTGGGTCCCGTCCCACTGGAGATGTGCGTGAGGGAGGGGGAACACTGTGGGTCTGTCTGCTGGTGTGGATTGTATGGCATGCTGGGGAGAACAGAGAGTATTGTTAGAAAGCCAGCCTCATGCTACTATCCTGGGATAATTTGTATAGTGCATTTGGGAGACAAAATCCGTGGAAAAATGGGTTTCATTTTTATACTCATAGTTTGAAACGGCACAGAGACTATTTAACAGTGTTTATGCTTACCAGTGATTTTCCTTTGCATTCATAGGACTGGAAAGTAACACAAGGAGAATCATGATTTATAAAAATTCTGAATATAACCCTTCCCGTGGAATTCTGGAAAGGAATTCCAGCAGCTACAAAGATTTCACTTCTGCATTAGCTCTGCTTACTGAAAGCACTACAAAAACATTTTTTGCTCTGAGACAATACCTTTTTATTTCTCTGCAGTATTCTTATTTCTTTGCAGATATTGATGTATGACATATAATGCATCTAAACTACTTATTTTCTTCTCTTCCAGGCTGCTGAATCAGGAATAATAAAAGTGAAAACAATAGCTGCACGCAACACTGATATTTTGGCAGGTAATTATTTGCAGTACAATGGGGAAAAATAAAGCAGAGTTACAGATCAAAATGTTAAAAAGATGTCTCGGATATGTCTGGTAATACTACATGTCTTTTTAGTATGTGCTATATCAGTGATGCTTTAGTTTTGAGCTCCTAGCAAAAAATCCTAGCATAAAAGTTTTTTAATACTACTTCTGTTTCATGTTCATGCTATACTGTTGCTGAGGAAGGGCTCCATTTTCAGTTGATGTTCTACAAAATTAATCATCCACTTAGAAAAATAACATGAAATATTTAGACCCCACATTCTCAGTGTTTTAGTCACTGTCTTTGTTCACCACAACTGTTGTTGAGTGCTCTGTGTGGAGTTCTGCAGTGTGATCCTCATCTGTGTATTTAATATGAGAGTCCAGCCTTTGGGGACTTGTAACTGGCAGGCAAAAATCCATCTTAGACTGAGACAAGGTCATTCAATTTAAGATGTACCAATGCCTTGAGGGACAGGAGATATCTTGTGAGTTGCAGCTTTGTAAGTGCTTAAAACACAAACTCTGTCTTAAGCTTTATGAAATAGTACGTAAATAGATGACTTCTTGGCAATTGCTGGTAAAGTCTTCGGCCAGATTTGAATGTCCCTGCATTAATACTTGAGTGCTTTACCCCAGCTGTAGTCAAAATCCTTGAAATGCTAGATTATTTGGAAGGTCCAATGATACAGGTCTAAAATCATATCTTGTTTTGATGTATGTAAATTAAATATTGTTAAGGAGGCATTTTCTAGAATTATTTGAAGCAACAGTCCCACTCCTCAGTGTTTCACTTTAATGCCTCTTTTTTATTTGTTTATTTTCTTTGTTTTTTCTGCTGTCATGAATGCTGACATAAGTGGGAAAACTATGCCAGGTAATGTCAGCTATATCAAAATACACAAATGAACAAGGGAAAGCTCTAGTTAGCCATTTGGGAAGCTTCACAGTCAACATTCTTTGGCATATTAATGTGTAAAGAAGCTGGTATTTTAGAAAGCTGGTTTGTAATCCTGCAAAATTTTCTGGTTTTTAATCTTCATTTCAAAATGGAGAGACATGAAAGATCATTGAATTTATGCATAGGTAGGCAGTCTTTACTCTTATCTTTTTGAGGGAACACTTCCTGGTAGTTGGTCAAATTTTTAAAATACTTTTCCTTTGGAAAGTTTAAACAAGAATGTACTCAGTTTTTGTGTTTGTTTTTTTTTTTTTTGTTAATCAAAAAAACTGCACGGATTTGTTTTTATGAGGTTAGGAAAACCTGCAGGTCCTAAAAGTTATTTTGATTAGTTAATCTTTGCTAATAGGATAATAACTGTTCCCCTCTGTTCTGCAGTTTCATACTGAGAAAGTGTACTTTGCCTGCATGTTGTCCTAACATTCCACAGTTTAGACATAATGTTATTACACAGTCTTAATTCTTAATGGACTCTTGTATTTTTTGAAGTATCAGTTGTAACCTAATCTTGTAGATAAGTTAATGCCAAGATATTGTCTCCTATCTGCTCTTTAAAACTTTTTGAAGGAAGATAGTATGTATACTTTGTAATACTATGTAGTACTATGTATACTTAGTAATAATAAAGGTGCAAAATGCTACTGTAACTGTGAAGTCTAGTGAGGTGGATACTTTTTGACTGCTAGATGATTTAGGAACATCTACTAGAATTTCTACTAATACAAATAAATATTTTGATTAGGATAATATTTTTTTAATATTTTGGTCTACGTAAACTGTCATTTCAACTTTAGCAGATTGTTTTGAATAAGCTGATCCAATACCTTCTTGAAGCATTGCATTGTGTAGGATTATTATTTTTAGGAAAATAGATGCAGTCTTAAAATTGTTATTAGAATCTTAGAAAACATTATTATTTCTGGTGAGATGTGTTTAACCTGCCAGAACTCCAATGTCCTTAAACTAACTTCTTTCTGTCTTTTGAAAAAGTTGAGCAGTTTCAAAGTGTTCATTCTTGGCAATCTGTGCATGCTTTATAATTTATTTATGAGGATTTGAGTAATTCTAAAGGAGGAGAAATCTTGTGCTTTAATTCACAGGAGATAAATGTGAGAAATTATTTCCACATGGCTTTCAGAAGTGCAAAAACTTCAGTTTTAGAAGTTTTTCTAGAAAATCAGAATTATAATGTTACTGAGGGAATGAAAGAATTTTACTTTCCCAAAACTTCTTTTTTATTATGGTTCAGTAAGATAGATTTCTTTTTGAAAATATTCTACCATAAATTGGTAGCCAAACGAAGGCAGACCTGGCTACAATAACATTTTTGTGTATTTTAAGACTGAAGCTAATACAGTCACAGAATCACATGATCACAGAATATTCTGAGTTGGAAGGGACCCACCAAGATCATCAAAGTCCAACTCTTGTCCCTGCACAGGACAGCCACAAGAACTACAGCATGTGCCTGGTTGGCACCAAATCAGATTGACACCAAACCAGATCTACAAAACATTATTTTTTTTATCTTCATAAAGTAAAAATAATAGTATAGATTCTGTTGTGAGATTATTGTTTTTAATAGATTAGAAAAAATACTGTAAAAGGCTTAAATTTTTCTTTGGCTTGTTATTTATTAGCTCATGCAATTTTTGCTCTTCAGAACTATATTTTGAGTCTCATGTTAAGAATAAGTGTTTTGTGGTATCTTTTGAAAAATTTTGCTTGCATTTTTTTACTTGATGGTTAGAATTTAGTGGGAGTTCTGAAATTTGTATGAGTGAAGTAGCATTTGTGCCTATGTTAGTGAGCTACCTAGGCTCTGTTAGCTTTGTATTGTAGGTGTTCATAGACTATAAAAGGAACTTAGACATCTAGCTCACATGTAGACACTGACAATTAATTAGATGCCTAAATTACATGTCTTGGGAAAAAACTTCTGTGTTGTTGTTTGTGGTTTTTTTTTTTTAATTTGAATATCATGGAGCATTATAAAAGAATGGTATTGGAAGATAAGGTTTATATTGTGTATTTAAAAAACAGGTTTACTTGTTTCATAGTTAAGTTACAAAACCTGTTGAAATCAAAGCAGATTGTTAAAAAGACAGTGAACCTATTTGTTCATTCACATTTACACTGACATTGTCATTGGTTTTGATTAGACATTTGGTGCAAGGTCAGCCGCTGTCAACTTGACACAGAGCCTTACTGGCTCTGAAGAGGCTGATGAAACTGGACTGTATATATGTTGGTATCACCCTGTAAGAACTATCTTATAGATAGTTGGCATCTATAATTTATACTAGCCAACTCTTTTCATAGAAACTGCTGAATCATGTTATTTCATGTTTCAGCTGAAAATTATCACTAAAGTATATTTTTGTAGCTTTTACCTTGATGTTTCTTTTTTTTCCAAATTGGTTGCAGTGATACTTAATATCATACTTAATAGTATAGATCATGTTTGCATTTTTATGTGAGAATGTATTTTCTGTTTGTTTGTGGTAAGTTTTGTGCTCGGAAAAATGTGTGGAACTTTTCATGAACACATTTCTTCTATTACACATAGACTGAAACAGTGTATGGCATTCAGTGTACGAATACACATTGAACTTTCAACTGTGTGGAAATTTTTAGTGTTTGAAATGGTGAAGAGCGGAAAAAATCTTAAAAGTTTGCATGAATCAACAACCACATCTGTAAATGGAAAACCACTCATCAGTCAGTCATGCTTTCCTTTCATATTTTTAATATTTTTCATGTTTTAATATTTTTTAATTTTATGAAGTTTATATCAGATTTATCAAATTACTTTTATGGGGAAAAACTTTTTAAAATGTCAGTGTGGAATGTTGTATTCATTATGAAGCTTTTTCTCCTTAACGAAAAAAAGGTGTGGAGGGAGAAAAGTTCATGAAACTGATGCTTTCTCCTGGCAAAACTTCATTTTAAGAAGCTACCCTTTGTCACTAAAACACTATTTGACAAATTCGCAGCCAGGTGAATGTAGGCAGGATACAAAGAGTCCAGTCTCTTTCTCCTCCTGTTTTGTCAATGGCAGTTCAAACTTCTCCTTTGTGCTTTGGTATGTCGCTCTGTGCCACCCTGTTGCTTTTGCATTAGGTGCTGAGGTGAAGCAGAGCAGAAGGAGAATGCTACCAACCTACCAGCCTAGGACTGGACCCTGCTGCAAGGCTTGAGAAAGCTCTGGGGTTGGCAGAACCTTACACCTTGCTAACCAAAGGGACTCTTTAAGTGGATGTTTTGAATTTGGAAAGAGGAAGTCACTTGAGTGTGTAAGAGAGAAGTTGCTTGGGATTTGAACCTCAGCCAGGGTAATTGTGAAAGTGAACTGTGTCAGCCCAGTGTCTGTGTTCACTTGGCTTTTCCCTGTGGTGCAAATGTAAATCCCAAATTTCCAAGACCGGAGATTGCTTTTTATTAATAGGTGTGGTTAACAAATTTTACGTTGTATTCTTCAAAGTATTAAACATTGACTGCTTTTAAATCTCTTTTTGAAAGCATTGAAAGAGAACAGCTCAGAAGTAGTTCAGCCTTTTCTCATGGGTTGTGGGACAAAGGAACCAAAGATCACTCAGTTGTGTCTAGCAGCCATACAGAGGCTCATGTCCCATGAAGTTGTTTCAGAGGTAAGATCAGTCTTTATATAAAAAAATATTTCAGGGTGGCAAATACAGGCCTCAAACTGAATGTGAATGGATTGTTTTAGGAGGCTGTTTGTATTATAATCAACATAGTCTGCAAGATATTTTACTCATATCTGTTTTTTAAGTAATTTAAGAGAAAACCTTTTAGAACATTAAAAAAAAAACTAAGGAAACATTAGTAACTTCTAGAAAGAAATTAATGAAAATTGAAACCAGATCATTTAGTTTGCATTCTTACACTGCAGGAACTGAAGATGTAATGAACCTTGTGCGTGTACAAAATGTACTCTGTGCAATAACATTATCATGTTTTTGTTACATTTTACTTTTAAAAATTAGGTTAAATGGTTGCACATTTTCTGTAGCTGTAAATGTAATGATATATTATGATAGTGTATACATAGCATGTTAAGAAGCTGGTGAAAATAATGCAGTTAAAATATATCTTCAGTTGTGCTTGTGTATTGTAAAGTTACACTGGTTTTTCTCTGATGTGAATGAATACTGAGGGTAAAATATCTTTTTACTGTGTCTGCTATATTTCCAAGTAGAAAATGTAGTACACACTTTGGACTACACATTAAGAGTTTTCTGCTGTCAGTTTTTTAAAAATACTTTGGGAAACTTGTGACAAAATGGCTTTATATTCTCAGTGCAGTGCTATGGTACAGAGAATCAGGAACATTCCGTTATGATGTGTCTTTATGACAGTGATATTCTTAACTATCTACACATAATATACTAGTATGTAAACACTTTTAATTGTTGGAAAAAAATTATTTCTTTGTAGGCTGCAGCAGGAAACATTATTAATATGCTTTGGCAATTGATGGAGAATAGCCTTGAAGAACTTAAATTGCTCCAGACAGTTCTTGTACTTTTAACAACCAACACTGTTGTGCATGATGAAGCACTGTCCAAGGTAAGAATTTGTTAGTGCCAACTATAGTACTTAAAACACCCAAGAGGAAAAATGGGGAAACTTTACATAGGTGGTGTATGAAAATAGTGGAAAAGGGGGCTTTCTTGATTCTGTTGTGTCTCTATTGTCTTTATGACTAGACTCTGAAAACAGGATTTCTTTTAGCTTCTTTTTCAGTCTGTTTTGTAATTCCTTCACAATACTACATTTCTGACTTAATGGGGATTTGAAATAAAAACACTGAGCTAATGCTAATTCTCATCTGCTATATTTGTTGTATGTTTTTGAACTGAAATCAGAGTGCATAACACAGTGTAAGCTCTCACTAATAAAGCAAATGTTAAAAGAAGCTGCCCTTCACCCTGCCTTAAATCTCTTTTGAAAGCAGTCCAGTTATTGCTCTTTCAGTCATAACTGAAATAACTTTACTGCGTAATTTTAAATGAGAACCATTTTGGATATTATATTTTAACTAAAACAAAAAAATAAGGATTCCAGTCTATTTTAATTTAAATTATAAGATACTTTTCTTTGAAGAAGCAACATTGTTTACTCATATGTGAATTGTGAAACTCTGTTTAAGGTAAGTTCCTCTTCTAGATTATGTTCTAGAAAATTAGTTTGAGCCAGACATGTATCACATATTCATGTTTTAGCTTGACTGATTTAAATTAAGAAAATTACTGGTAAACCATCTTGAAAAACCCCTTAATACAGGCACTGCTGTTAGATTAACATAGAGAATCATGCAGTGTCTCGTGAAAGTGCGGAAGTATGTGATTGTGTGGTAAGATTTCAAACTGACGTGTGAATACCATCTGAGCACAGTCCACAAATAATGTACGGGAAAAAGAAACGAAAGAAAATTCTAATTCTTGTATGGCTTAGAGCATGTAGTGCTATGGCCAGGTGTGGTTGAGATTCTTGCAAGTGCAAGAACACAGAATAAAGACAGAAGAACAAGAAATACAGATTTCACTACACATGGAGATGTTAATTTTCAAAATTAATTATAAAATATGTAAGTATTAAACTGTGAGTTAGAGATAGTAATGAAATCCAATGGGAGGCAGAACTGAGGTCACTGCCAGCACAGTGACACGGTAAAACGTGTGACTCAGAGAGGAATAATAGCGGTCAGGGCAACATGATTGTGAAAGTATTGTGATTTAGCATAGGAGATGAATGGCGTTTTAGTTTGGAGTTGACTGACCTTTCTATGATTAACCTTATAATTCTAATGTCCTTTTGACATTATTATTCATACAAGTTGACTACGTGATTACTGTGTGTGATGGAAGTCATAATTGGTGTGATGACTGTACTTTTATTGACACATGGTAATGTCTTTAGTTAATGCCACTTTTAGATTACCTCTGGGGAGAATTACTAAAGAGTTTTTTGGCTAGAGTAATCTGTAGAACTTACTCTGGTTCTTCAAATTTAACATTATTAAAATTATCTTTTTTTAGGCAACCTTTTGACAAACTGTAGTGGAAAGCATTCCTCAGTCAATCAACCGTCTTGACTCTTAGCTAAAAGATTAAATATATTCTTGTAAGGTGATTTTTTTTCCTTTTTTTTTCCTTTCAGGCAATTGTACTTTGCTTTCGATTGCACTTCACAAAAGATAATATCACAAATAACACCGCGGCAGCTACAGTGCGGCAGGTGGTTACTGTTGTATTTGAGAGAGTGGTTGCTGAAGATGAACGATATAAAGGTGGGCATACTGCCTACTCAGCTTACTTTTATTGACCTGTTTTTTTGATCCATCAGATGTTTCTCTTTCAGATAAAGAAGTAATAAAATGTCTATAAATGTTGTTAAAAAAAAATCACAGACATGGTTAATTTTAACTGTCCTTTACTTGTATTTAAAGGAGATGAAGTCATCAGACATTGTGTCTGTCAAGTCAGTACAGCAATATATAAAAGTCCAGATTTTTTTTTCAAGCTGTGAGAACTGGTCTTCAAGTTAGTACTGTGAAGAGATTTGAGGTGAGGGTGTCATTTAAGATGAAGGTACCTTAGATTGCTGAGTGAAATACATGGCAGTAGTAGTTTTGAAGAGAACATTTATTGGAAAGAAGTGCTTGGTATTGATCTTAGTAGCCAATCTGTGTTCATTTCCATAGACATGATAAGTTGGAGAAGAATTACCTAGCCATTCTCTTTGAATCTTTTTGTAAGAACACTGATTACATACTTGATTTTCAACGGTTCCTTTGTTCACAAAACTCTGTTTTGGTTTTTTTTGGACAGATATTATTGACCAACCAGTTGCAGTTCAAGGAAATAGTAACAGAAGATCTGTCAGTACACTGAAACCATGTGCTAAGGATGCATACATGCTTTTTCAGGTAGTTGGGAAGCATATATTTATATATTTGCTGTTAAGATTTGGTGCTTCTACATCTCTAAGGAATTTCAAAAATTTGCTGTTGGCATATTGACAAGGTCCTTGACCAGAGCCTTGGGCTTTCTTATGTGTATTTACTGTAATTGGTGATGATTGGAAATCATCATAGTGGCCCTGGAAAACATTTTACTATAAATCTTAAATAATAGCTAGGCATACATGTCTGTATTAAATTCGAGATTGTTATTTATGTGAACCAAATAGTGCTACTACAGTTCAGTCCTGTTTCTTATGCTTGGTATTGTACATTAAAGGCAAGTATATAATGAAAAGTAGTAGTTGTATTCGTCACACCAATAAAAATCTTCTTGACTTAGCAAATTCACTGGTCGTGAGATATTTTTGAGGGCAAGAATGAACAGAATTGCTACAAGGATACTAACAAAGTTTAAAATTTCTTTTAAAAGTTTTCTTTGCTTTATAATTTATGTAAAAGAAATATTTGAGGAAAAATTATTTTGAAATTGGAAAATTACTCATTACAAAAGAGGGAGAATGTGTAGATTTCGTTATTAACTCGGGAAACTTTGCTGGTACAGAATGGTACAGAGATTGTAAATGTTACTGTGTTTCTTTCTAAGGATCTTTGTCAGTTAGTTAATGCCGATGCTCCTTACTGGCTTGTGGGTATGACAGAAATGACCCGGACATTTGGCCTCGAACTTCTTGAGTCAGTCCTCAATGACTTTCCACAAGTGTTTTTACAAGTGAGTAGTTCTTGGGGGGGAAAACAGAAAGAATTGTTGACATAGGTAGTAAAATTTACACTTCATTAACTCCTCTTTAGTTTAGCATGAATACTATTGTTCAGAAGGACTTGTAGCTTTTACGTATTTTTTTTTGTAATAGGAAAGTTCTCAACTTTTTTTGACCATGTTTTTCTATTCCCAAACACTTTGTGTGCATTTTGTAGAGCACATTTTACTCTGTTTCACTTTTTGTTTTGCCATTTATATTTCCTCCAAAGATGTATTCTCTTATCTTGCCTGACTTATGACAACTCTGTAACTTTAGGTGTTATTTCTATGAAAACATTAACCTTACCCCACTTGTACAGTAAGAATCATGTCTGTAAATTGCACTTATCTACTACATGTAAATACACCATGATCCTACAGTAACATGTTTTAGCAGATAGTAGCTAAAATAAAAACTTAGATACCTAATAAGTGGTGTATTAGCAGCCTATTTCAACTTGCAAAATAGAACAGGAAGGGTACATAGTCTGAACCTGACCGTTGTCATTTCACCATACTTTTTGGTAGTTTTACAATGGTGTCTGCAATTCTTCCCTTCCATTTCCTGAGTATGTAATTTATACCGAGATTTACAGGACTTTGGACTGCTCGATCTTTACAGTAAATGTAAATAAGATGCATAATCAGAGGGTTATGGATAGCAGTTAAAGAATATCTACTTATAACTTGTTCTGTTTCCTTTTTCAGCATCAGGAATTCAGTTTTCTTCTTAAAGAAAGGGTATGCCCTCTAGTTATAAAGCTCTTCTCCCCAAATATCAAATTCAGGCAAGGTTCCAGCACGTCATCTTCCCCGGCACCAGTGGAAAAACCATACTTCCCCATCTGTATGCGTTTGCTGAGAGTAGTTTCTGTTTTGATTAAACAGTTTTACAGTTTGCTGGTAAGAATATGCTAATTTTCATTATACAATTCTGTTTTCTATGTATTTGCCGGTATTGTGGTCAGTAATAGTATTGATTCGTTCTTGGGAACTGTTGACATATACTGAGGGAAGAAAAGCCTAAATATTCTTTTCCTCTTAGGTGTATTTTTTTAACATATATTCTAAATGTATGATTTTATTAAACATGGACTTGTATGAATTTCCTAGTAGATTAGCTGTTGTTTTTTCTGTACTTAACTGCCTTTCAGGTTTTGAGAACCTCTTGATCTTCTGTTGTTTGCCTGGCTTTAGATAGTGATGATTACTGTACCTTGTTAATACCTTATATGAGGCTTTTGACTTGAGTTGCTAAAGCTGTTTACAGAATGTGTGTAAAAAACACATGTTCAGCTGTTTTTACCTCCCAAATTTTAGATATTTGTTAAAAAAGACATTTTTCTGTTTCATTTTGTTTACTGTAGCAAATGTATGACCTTTATTACAATGTCTGTGAGGAATTTAACTCTGTCAGTACAATTGCATATTGTGGTTTTAGCTTGTTAAAAGTAATACCTATAATTATTAGGTATTTTTTTGATATCATTTTGAGTAAATACATGTTCAAGGGATTTTTTAGATCCTGTACACAACTTGCTGTGATAGGACTCCTAGGATGAAAGAGAAGATTTTTTTAGAAAGTATTTTGTAGGAGCATTTTCTTTTGATTTAATTACTATAAACTATATCTTCTAGGTAACAGAATGTGAAATCTTTCTGTCATTGCTGGTTAAGTTTCTGGATGCAGACAAACCACAGTGGCTAAGAGCTGTTGCAGTAGAATCTATTCACAGGCTTTGTGTGCAGCCTCAGCTATTAAGGTATTAAATATATTGAGTTTCACTTTTATATAAAATGTTAAAAATATTTCTATTTTTCTCTAATAGCAAATGCTTCTTGAAAGGTTGTAAATATTGTAAAAATTGTAGAAACTTAGATGCAATAAGCTCTTCATGATAATTCTTTTGATGCGTTATGCAGTGCTTATTATCTAGGAGGGGCTGAATTATAGTTGAGTATCCCAAACCCTCTCTATCTTACCAGTGTCAAAGGAACTTTTACCTAAAATTAAATATTAGTGTTTACCTGAATATTTGCCATTAAAATATACATTTAGTCTACAGAATGGAGTGTGTGCGTGGGTGAAGTTGCTGTTACAAATGCTTTTAGTCTGCAATTTGTCAATACTTTCTGTTTTATAAAATATTTTCTAGGTCCTTTTGTCAATCGTATGATATGAAGCAACATTCCACTAAAGTTTTCCGTGATATTGTGAATGCATTGGGGTCCTTCATCCAGTCACTATTTCTTGTACCAAGCACAGGGAACACATCAGCAACACCAAACCAAACTGGTAAAGCCTTGTCCTTACTACCAGTTTATTTTTCCATCATTTTCTTGTAATAATAAATTCTGGTTTGATTCAGTACATACATCTGACATTGTACAACTCTGTGCTTCCGTGTTCATTGAGGTGAAAACCTACCTTGAGACAAAATACTGTTTTCAGGTCTGGTACAACAGGGGATTTTATCTACCTGTGTTGTGGGGAAGACATAGCCCCCCATTGGCAGAACAGTGCTGGTGCATTAGTTCCTGTTTCTACAGCGACCAAGCTCCTTGTTTCTCAACTTTTCTGAGGGAAATTATGAAGAGTTGTTTCTAATTTCTAACTATAAAAAAATTTATCCAATTTCTGTCTCCTTGTGCTGGGATGTCATTTATGATTGCAGTTTAAGTAGTAAGACAGTGGGTGTTCCTGGGAGGCAGTCGCTAATTCTTCTGGGTGCTCAGGGTCAAAACTGAACTGAAAAAGCCAAGAGGTAGAATGAAAAATGTGTATTTTACTCATGATCTTTGCTTTTTTTAGCTGAAAACAGACACTTAATGAAACTAAACTTGATTGTCTTTTCTTGCAACCAGGGTTTTAGCATTTCACTAGGTATATTTTTATTTTAATAAGAAATGATCCTTTTGTTAATACTTTTTCTGATGTTTATGTCCAAGTTAGGGCTCTCTTCTTCTTCTTGGGGTTCTGGAAGCAGATTCCTCAGCAGTAAACAACATAAAAATAATTTCTGATGGTGTCTTTCAGTATAAAAACCAGATAATCAAAGTGCAATTATTATCTATCGTATGTACTATTAAATTAAGAAACATGAAAGAGTTTGGTTTTAGACTTACACTTTCAGGGTTCATTCATGAAGCTGGAATTCCATGTTGGAGTTAGCAGTGATAGCATGAGGAAATTTGTGTCAGTATCTGTTGATAGAAGTTGAAAGCTGCATCTATTGCAGTTTGCATCTACTGCAGTTTTGTGTCTCTTATTATACTGCTGCAAAGTTTACCAACCACTTTGAGTTATGTGGGTATGAAAATAGTTGTATATGTCTGACTGCTCAGTGGGATCACAGAAAATGACACCAGTGTAATTGTGTGTTAAGTGGCAGCGTTTGGTTAACCATTTCTGTTTAGCAGCATGGGATTTTTTTCAATCTGTTAAGTTTTGCTGTATTAAAATGTATGCATAAGCTTTTGTCTATTCATATTGCCTAAATTAGTAGTTTAGTGCCTCTGTATTAAAAGCAAGCACACCAAAATGGCTGTTACACTGATGTATTAGGTACTAATGTGAGTTGCCTTCCTGGGGACTCTGCCCCCTCTCCCTGTTGTGTGTACAGAGAGAATCTGAACTTGTGGGACCTACTCCTAGTAAGTATAGATGTCTATATGTAGGAAGTGTATATATACAGCATTCTTTCTCCTTTTATAATTTTTTTTTCTTGGCTCCTTCAATTGGAACCAAAATTTGTTCCTTCCTAGCTGTTGGTGGGCATGTTGTCAGTTCTTCCCTGATGTAGTTTGTTTTATTCTACCTTGGCATGGTTCAGATTCAAATGTTGCCGTTCTCTTCGACCCTTCTTGTGGCTTTTGCATTTCTGAAATCTTGAAAGTTTGTTCTTGGAATAATTAACCTCTTTTTCTGATTATAGAGTTCTAGGTCAACTATTCAAATAATCCTTAACTTTCAAATATCTGTCTGACTCTTCACTAAAATATATATTGTTTTATCAAGACTATGTAAGTTTTATTAATTCACAGATTGTTATGTACGTTGCTATACCTTTCACAGAAACATTTTATTCCGACTGAAAATTAGGCAGTTGGCATCCATTAGCTGCACATATGATCGTGTTTTAGACAGCAGAGGGAGCTCAGAAATAGTTTTTTGTGTTGGTGGTGGTTTTCATTATTGAACAGGGTGTCTTCAGATTACTCCTGGTGTCTCAAAATTAAATGTAGAAAGAGGATGTTTGCTGATCACTAAAATGAGATTGGTTCATTTTATCACTTTGTTTTTCTGAACAGGAAGCAATGCATCAGGGAATACTGGTTCAGCACAGACTAACCCAGGAGTGCTAGGAATGGGAGGAGGTGCAACTGTATTACCTGCCTTTGAGTACAGAGGCACTTGGATACCCATCCTGAATGTAACAGTACAAGGCAGCGCTAAAGCTACATAGTAAGTACCTCTATCCTTTTGAAAATGTATATAACATATATATAATTAATTTTGAACTTGATGATTTAAGGGGTTTTTTACTAGTGAGTATTGAGGTCTTTGTTTCTCTGGCATTGAGGTATATTAATAATTTTCTTTTTGTTGGTGCCATGAGGTGTTGTGATTTTTTGCTGTTTTGTCTCAATGCCCTGGATTCTGATTCAAATGTCCCCTATGGTTTTAGCATCTGTTGATTTCTGCCCCCCTACTGTTTCTGTAATAACTCTTCACTTCTAGGCCTCACTGTAGTATGTAACAATTTTGGAATATCTGTTGCTGCAATGTGTAATGGCAAACATTAGGGGCATTAAGCAAATGGGAATAATGGGAGTGAAAAATAGCTTTCTTACACCAGCTTTACTGTATTTGCAGTTTTTATTGAGCAGGATATTATGGTGGATATTGGCCAGGTTGTCATTTCGAACAATATGTTGACCTATATACCAAGGTTAGACTCAGAATGCTTCTTAGAATGACCAGTTATTTTGTCATGACTTTGTATAATGGAGATGGTGTTCTCAATTTAAAGCTGTGAATACTATGTTACTTTTGAAATAGTGAAAGTTTTTCATGTCAGTCGTGACAATTGATGACTAATATCTTCCAAACTTTAAGTTACTTGTATACCACGAAATTTTGGCATACTAAAATTCAGTGAAATCTGCAAGTAGCCTGGATCTTAGTATTTTTTAGGGTAGAAAAACTCCTTTTTCTGCTGTTGACACACAGAAGGAAAAATTCGTCTTCAGATTTCAGTAGTTAACATGTATGTGTCAACTTGACTTTTTGTTCCAGCAGTGACCATGAATGTTGTTTTAGATTACCTGTCTGTTCTCAGGAAATACAAATTTTCAATTTGGTCAGCTACTACAACCTCCTGATTTTCTTCCCTGTCTTCTTTCTTTCTGTTCTTAACTGGCTCAAGAACCTTGCGACCACCATCATAATCTCGTATCCTGCTCTGAGCTTGCTTCTTTTACTTTTGGATACCTCAAATGGCTCCATGATTTCCTGTGCATAATTTTTGCATTTTTTTTTCTTCTGTATAAGATTATGGAGTTGTCATAAGCATGTCTGGTCAGCAGTTTTTTCCCCTATCTTGTACTTTTGTCTATAGTCCCTGCATGCAAGGAGATGACTTGCTGTAACTGTAAGTTTGGGTCATCCTATCACTGATTCTCTTCTGCTACCATTAGATTTTCATACAATGGCCACACCTTATACTTTTGCACAATGTCTCTTCCCAGACTACTATGCCTCTTCACATGAGGAAGTAAGTGTTTTAAGATTTTTCGTGGCCAATGACATGTAACTGTAACAACTTATAATTTATTTAGAAGTTAGAATTTCTTGACTTTGAAAGTAAGAGAATGTGACCTCTATGTCACAAATAGTTTGTAACTATAAAACCCATTAATAATTTTAATTAGACCTGTATATACGTTCACACTTACTTGTATATAACGAGACCTGACCATTTGATTTACCTGTAGTGCTTGTGCTCCCAGGTATCTGAGACAGCTATCTTTAGGAAATTAGAGGTGATAACTGAAGTGTTGCATGTTTGAGAGAAAGAATAATCCTTTGTGCAGAAAAGAATGGTGACACTACAGTGTAAAAGTATCTTTGGCATATTTTAGCTGGAATATTAGCTATTTAAGAGTAGTTTGTAGGATAATGAAATGGTGGTTGAGATAGCAGGTAATGACCTGTCTCTACTTGTGCAGATTCTGCTGCTATGCCAGCTACAATCTTTTCCTGTTAGATTTGTAAGTCAGCAGGACTTTATGTGCTTTTAAGGTAAAAGATGAAGAAAAGTGGCAGTGAGGCTCTAGTTCCAGCATAGATGTTTTATTTATATGCTTTTCAGGAGTGAATCATGTAGATATTTCCTTTTCATACAAATAATTTCCATTGTTTATTTATGCATATAGGTGAGGAACATTTGGCCCTGTAATATCTATAGCTATAATAATAGCTATTACAAGCTTTTCCAATCATATTGACTTAAAGATAATGATAATGGAACGTCTGACTTGTTCTCAATTGGCTATAACTATGTTCACACTGTCATGACTTTACGATGTATTTCTTCTGGTTTTCCTATGTACTTGTATTCTGAATAGGTTCTGTTGCAGTGGCTTTAGAGAAAAATAAAAATACAAGTAGAATTATTCATTCAGTGATGCTTGCTTGTAAGTGTTCATTTTAAAAAATATTTATTTGCGGTTCTCTACTCAGTGTGTATGTACCCTTTCAGTTACTGTTTTATTTAGTGACTCCTTTAATCTTTTATTCAATGACTTAAGTTTTTTTTTTTTCCTTGAGTTACTGTAAATCTTGAAGGATGGTAATTGGGGCCTGTTTGTACTTAACATTCATTTGGAACCTTGTTTTTTATTATTGTTGCTAAAAACAATGGTATTGCTACACACTTATTTGTCATGTTTTCAATTTTTTTAGTTTGGAAATGCTGGACAAAGTAGAGCCACCTACAATCCCTGAAGGCTATGCCATGTCGGTGGCATTTCACTGTTTACTGGATCTTGTCCGTGGTATCACTACCATGATTGAAGGAGAGCTGGGAGACACAGAAACAGTCACTCCAACCACAGCAGAGACAACTTCATTACCGCCGCAGTCTTCAGAGCAGCAAGATTTGCAGTCTCTTTCTGATCAATCAGAGAAAGAACTAGGTATCTGAAAATTCAAACGCTATGTAAAATACAGCATTTCTACAAAAAGAAGGATTTTAAAGTTCATGCTTTGTTGCTTAAATTTAGTGTTTCTTATTTGTGTATAAAAACTTTTAATGAAGTGGTTTTGGTTTGCTTTTTTATTTTTTGTAATGGAACATCAGTAGCCTATTAAAAAAAATTGACTATGTTCTGCTTCTGTTCTGTAGCACCTTAGTCATAGATTCCTTATGGTCTATTAATACTGTTTTATGTGTAGGTAGGTGGGATGTGAGGGAGGGGTAATAGGCATTGTGAAATACTATTCTGCCTTCCCATGCCCTTAATTTCTGCTTAATACTGAGATCCAAGGTCACAAGAGACAACCTGACTGACAAAAATGGGGCACTTACGTCCACATTAGAAGACAAATGTATTTCTAGTAACAAGATAAAAAGAACAATAAGCATTTTAATGGAGAGATTTCAGTAAAGATTGAAGCATTTAGGGAAGAACTTCTTTAAAAGCAGAACTGATATGAACTGAGGATTCTATTTGTGCAATATATGACAAGTCTGTATAGGGGTCTGTACGTACAGAAGGGCTTGTGGTTGAAGGGTTGAGTTTGGCTTGTGCACGAGGAAGCCGAGACTGTAGGGCTGAAGTTCGAGCCCAGGCACCGGGGCTGCCGAAGGGAGACGGAGGGAAAGAGAGGGGCTTGTCCTGCCACCTGGGGCGTGGGGAGCTCTCCGTGGTGCTGCAGCAGTGCCGGCTCAGCCCTGGGACTTGTCACGGCTGGGTGGAGGGGGACTCGTGGAAATGGTATAAGCAGCTACCCGTCTGCTAGACCAATACTTCTTCCCTATTAAATAAAAGAAATGGAAAACAGAAATGGAGAATTATGAGTACCAGGGGAGAGTATTTTTCCTTCACTGAAAAATTTTAGTGTGTTTCTTGTCCCTCATTTTTGCACTTCTGAAAGTTTATCTTTATAGAAAAAGATTAAAAATGCTTATATATACACCTTCATAAGTTGCTTTGTGGGGGTTTTTTTTGGTGCAGTTTATAATAAGCAATGCCTTGACATTTCTTGCTTTAAGAATGTTACTTTAAATGCAGGTGTTGAAATTCTACTGGTGTGAGTGTGTTTCTGTATATACATATATGTGTCTGTGTAAACATACATATAAAAACACATTAAAAGATGCAGTAGCAAGCAAGCATTTTGTTTGTGATATAATTGAAAGTTATTAAGGGAAATATTGTGTTTCTGCTATAAAAAAGTTTATGTATTTCTTTTAAGTTAGCAGAGCTGTCTGGGAAGAAATGGTGAATGCTTGTTGGTGTGGTCTTCTGGCTGCTTTATCCCTCCTACTTGATGCAAGGTATCTGGTCTTTCATTTATCTTGATTTTTCTAAGGTGACATTCCAAGCTTTATTTTGAACTGACTTTTGATACTGGCCAAGTTGACAGTTGTCAGCATGAGTGCCATTCATGGCACCTGAGCAGTCAGGTTTGTGGCTTAGACTGAGTGAGTAAATGATACAGAAGTCTCCAGACGTCTAGCATCAACCTTTAATGCATTTCAATAAAGAACAATTAATTGCGTTTTTGAAGACTTGTATTTAAATGATCTTTATTTCTTTTTACTTTGACGTGATTCCATGTCCTAATTACTGTAGGTAAGAGATTAAATAATATCTTGGTACTTGTTAGTACTATCTAATCTTTTAAGTGGAAAAGCTATTTACTAGGTAGCAACTATGGTAAATTAATTGTCTCCTTCAAAGAGCCTTTTGTTATAAAACATCTTTTTCTGAAAATAGTTTTAAATACCTCCTCATAGGCTCCTTTACCAAGTCTCTGAGAACTAAAGTCCAATTTTATAAGAAATGATTCTGAAGAATTTTGTTGATTGGTTATGCTCACTCTTCAGTATTTATAGTGTTGACAGGTTTAAAGTGTATGTTCTCAGGGCTTTTGATTTTGGTTACCTACTTGCTTCTGTGCTCTGGATTAATTCTTGTTGAACAATGTGTACTCTTTCAGTACTGATGAAGCTGCCACTGAAAATATTCTAAAAGCAGAATTGACCATGGCTGCACTTTGTGGAAGACTGGGTCTTGTAACATCAAGAGATGCCTTTATCACTGCCATTTGCAAAGGATCCTTGCCTCCTCACTATGCCCTTACTGTATTAAACAGCACAACTGCAGCTCTATCCAGCAAATGTAAATACAGAAATTTTCCTTAATTGTGTTTCCATGTACTGTCCTCTAAACCCAGTTTTTTTCAGGATGTGATTCCAAAGATACACAACTATAGTATTTGGCTATAATAAAGTATGTAAGAATCCTCAGACGGGACTTGGGTTTCCTGGTTAGTCTTGCAGCATCTGCTGAGTATCATTCTAGTCAACCTAAAACTTCCTGAATGCTTAGGCTATGTCAGAATTGTAAGGATCTGTCTACCATGCTAAGGCTCTGATGGGATATGTAATTAAGGTATCCAAAATCTGAAAAGGTCTCTGGGCAACTTGTGTACTAAAGCTTTGGCTGGAACATCCTGCATTTATGGTGTACTACAATGTTTTCTACAGTTGTCTAGTGATGTTAGTACTTACTGCATAAGTGCAAGATCTAAGTACTGGGCTCTATTCAGCTTACAGAAAGTTGAATTGATGCTTCCCACACCTTGAGAGAATGTTGTAATTCATGAGATATGCCAGTTGAGGATGTACTCTTTCAAATTTTGAAAATAATTACTGTTTACTGAGAAATGCAACTACCTGAAAAATATACAGATGGATCTAGCATTAGACCTCTTAATATAGAACAAAACTACCTTAGGCTGGGAACAAGGACCAGCACCTTTACTTCAGTCTAATCCACTAAGTGTATTATTAGATCCTAGTCTGTGAAGATGTATGCATGACTGAGCCACACAAATATCTGCTGGAAACAAAGCAGAGAACTTAAGTTATGTATATAGGTTGTCCTTCTTTTTACAGGTGAGTTATAAAATGGGTCTCCTGAAGTCCTATATTGGAAAAACATCATGACATAGTATTTATGACACCCTTGTTTTCTGAGTGCACTAGTACACTGGTAGCACACAGTGATACCGTTTACCCACAGTTACTACCAATAGCTGACTTGAGTCTAATGCTCGTATCTTAAGCATAAATATTTCAGTCTTAACATAACATATATTAATGTTTTGCAAACAATGTCTAATAGTTAGAGACAGGGAGTAATTGCAGGCTCTTTAACTCTGTAAGGCAATGACATAATAATCTAAATATAACTAAAGGTCTCAAAGTGAGCTACCTTAAAGCTAATACTGTGAAAAAAATTCTCTGGAGCGTATTTGCCAGAAGGTGATTGTTACTACAAGTAGTACTGGATTTTAAATTTAGATTTTTTTTTTCTTTTCAATTTTCCTGTAGCATATTCCATTCAGGGGCAGAATGTTCAAATGATTAGTCCCTCAAGTGAGTCTCATCAGCAAGTTGTAGCAGTAGGGCAACCCTTAGCTCTTCAGCCACAGGGAACAGTAATGGTAAGTACAACCTGTAAGTGATCTTATCCTGCTTAACTGCTTCTTTCTGCATCTCAGTGTGTCTCAAAAATAGGCTACAGATAAACAGCATTCTTACAAATAATGGTCATCTAAACTATTATCCTAAGGTTTTAATTTGGGACAGCCCAGGACACCAAAGTTCTCTAACTGCAAAGAAGTCTTACTCTTTTTTTTTTTCCCCCCGACTTTTAGCTGAGAAGTTCCCATCCATTCCATTTGGAAAACCCTAGATCTTAGCTCTGTTATGGGCCTGTGTGGGAAGGTCCACTTACATATTTTTTTTTTTAAGATAGACTGATTTTGTGGAGAAGACGCAATTAAGCTGGAGCACTTGAACTTGTGTCTTTGATAATAATGTGAAACTGGGAGAAGAGGGCAGCGATCAAATCATGGAATCAGAATGGTTTGGGCTGGAATGGACCTTAAAGATCATGTTGTTCCAACCTCCATGCCATGGGCAGGGACACCTTGCACTAGACCAGGTTGCTCAGAGCCCCATCCAACCTGGCTTTGAACACTTCCAGGGATGGGGAATCCACAACTTCCCTGGGCAGCCTGTTCCAGTGCCTCACCACCCTCACAGTAAAGAATTTTTTCCGAATATCTGATCTAAACCTACTTTCTTTCAATTTGAACCCATTCCCCCTTTTTCTGATCACCACATGCTCTTTTAAATAGTCTTACCCCATCTCTCCTGTAAGTTCCCTTCAGGTACTGGAAGGCTGCAATTAAGTCACCCCAAAGCCTTCTCTTTTCCAGGCTGAGCAATCTCAATTTTTTCAACCTTTCCACATAAGAGAGGTGCTCCTTCCCTCTGATCATCTTGGTTGCCTCCTCTGGATTCGCTCCAACAGGTCAATGTCCTTCCAGTGCTGGGGACCCTGGAGCTGGATGCAATATTCGAATACTCATATTCAACAGGATAAGACTGAGAGGAGAGATACTTGAACTACATCTCTAAAAAAGATACATTGTTCCAGTGCAAACAAAATGTAGTCTTTAAGCTACTTAGTAAAAATTGGAAGATTGCTAGAAACACTGTCATTGTGGAATGATAAAAATTGTGTGGTGGATTGGTTGGTTGTTTTTTTTTTTCCTAGTTGACATCAAAAAATATCCAGTGTATGAGGACATTACTCAACTTAGCTCACTTCCATGGAGCCGTTCTTGGTACATCTTGGCAGCTTGTCCTGGCTACTCTTCAGGTATAGCAGGAAATATTTATGCCTTGCTTTTATGCCTTGAGGTTTTGCCATAATTTGGTTTTGAGTTAGTCTGTGAGCAAGAGAAGAAGCTTTGATTCTTCTCATGCTGTACTTTGAATTGCCTTGAGTAAGTACTGTAGCATTTTCTTGAATTCTGTTTGGCTGGAAGGTTGCTGACTAGTTCGAGTATAATGTTAGTTTCCTTTCTGCCTGAAAAGGGTTTTCTGCTGAAAATGATCCTTTTGTATTTCAGCATCTTGTGTGGATTCTGGGACTGAAGCCTAGTGTTGGAGGTGCATTAAAACCTGGAAGAGCTGTGGAAGGGCCCAGTACAGTAAGCACCACTGTTCGTTTTTCAGTTAATGATTACACAGTATTTTCTATTGCAATCTACAAGACATATTTCTGTATCTTTTTCAAGGTTCTAACTACAGCAGTTATGACTGATCTGCCATCTATATCCAGCATGATTTCAAAGCTTTTTGAAAACTCACAGTAAGAAACCTTATCTTATAATTAAAATAATGTGTGTATATCAAACAGTGTTTTGATACCAGTTATTTTTCAGGTACCTTGATGATGTGTCTTTACATCACTTAATAAATGCCCTTTGCTCCTTGTCTCTGGAAGCCATGGATATGGCCTATGGAAACAATAAGGTATAAGAAGAGTTCTTTACTTTCTTTTTAGATGGTTTTGTGAAACACTCAGAAGACTTGTGTGTTTATCCTCAAATCTAACTGTTTCTAATACTAAGAACAGTAATACCTTTGATGTTCTACAGTAAAAATTAAATTATGAATCAGAGAATGTCTCATTTGTGATAGTTATGTGATTTCTAAATTCTGTGAAGATTCTCATTGTGTTCTTTGTGCTTTTTGTTAAGTAAGGAATGTCGTGTGTTTCCATTAATGAGATTGTGGGTGGATGAAACTTTTAAAAGCCCTTCTGATTTCAGAGGTTAGGGATTCTGATAGCACAGTATGTTCTGTGAGATGCTCCTTTTCATTTAAATTTTCTCTTACAATGCACTTCAGAGAAAGCCAACAATTTAGATATTAAAAAAACCTGTTAATTCATATTTACTTGGGAAAACCATAGTATTCATGTCAGCCTCAGTAAACAACCTTTACCCAGAAAGGTTAAAGATCCTGTGATTGAATAAGGTTGAATATATATGATCCTAATCATAATCTAATCCCAGAGAAGAGTATCTGAAAGTTTTTCATTCATCTGTTACACTAGAGATAACAAAGACAGAAAGCATGCTTCATAATATTTGGCAATTACACCAACAGAGAATGAATTAAAATAAACAAAATTTGTGTTTAAAGTCAGCTGAAAATTAGAATAAGGAATCATCAGAAATGGGAAGAGACGATAATTCCAGCACAATAGTAATTTTGACTATATATTGATGTTCAAAAAATAAAATTAAAAGAAGTTTATAACAAATATTTGCATATGTATTTGATTATCATATTCCTGCAGGGCATTTTTGAAGCCAATGGAAAATAAAGAATTAGAGGATTATTAAATGAAGTATTCTAGATTGTTCATATATAATTCTAACTTTAAAAGTTGTAATGGGGAAAAAGGCTATTTTGCTAGCAAAGTATGTTATAAAACTGATTGGACAGAGGACTATGTAAACCCGAGAGTTTTTAAAGGAATATCAGTGCTCTGGTTGTTGTCAAACTCGGGGAGAACGATGTGAAAAATGATGGAAGTTCCTCAGGGTGTGCTGCTGCTGCCCCCTTGTGACTTCTCCTGCAGCGCTGCGGGTTCTGCGGGAGCTTCCCAGCGTTCACAGCTTGCGAAACGCTGTGCTTGGAGACGAGCTGCACCTAATTCATAAATTATCATGTAGCAAAACGCTCGGACATTATCTCGGTTACTTCAAAGTCATGTTTCAAATTCCATTTTATTAAGGAACCATCGCTTTTTGCTGTTGCTAAATTACTGGAAACAGGACTAGTTAACATGCGCAGGATTGAGATTCTTTGGAGACCTCTGACCGGTCATCTTCTGGAGGTAACTAATGGCTTTTAACAGTTGTACTAGAATTTAGTTTGTATTAATGAAAAAAATCTAAATTGTAATTACATGTTTTGGTTTAGGCACCTTGTTTTTGCAACACAATTTGAATTTAAAAGTTAATGTACGTATTTAAATTCCACTATTTTAATATCTTTTACTAACTTTGTCTTTATGGTGCCATCAGTCTTTTTGTGTTTTTAACACAGAAATGTTTAAAAGGGTCAATTTATTATACTTCATATGTGTGTTGTAATTAAGGTAACACAAACAGGTTTTACTGTTTCACACAGTACAAATATCTAGGAAGATTTTGAGATGGACTGAAGCCATGAGATTTACTAACAAAGGGTTGGGGTTTTTTTTAAACATTTAAGCTAACATTTCATTGCTTTCTTTAGAAGAATACTGTACAGATATAAAATATAATCCTATTTCAATTTCTTAAGTATTTTAACTTCAGTGTGAAAAATATGCTCCATCAAGGAAAAAAATCTTCTATTTTGAATTGAAAACTAAAAACAGGTGATGGAATATAATTGTAGTTTCAATTCTCTACACAGATATGCAGAAGAGTAAAATACAAGAACAGGGTTCGATTTAGAACGGGTAAAGGAGAAAGCTTTTCTTCCTCATATTCCAGAGTGTATCAAACCCTTCCTTAGCACCAGTGCATTATTTCAAACAGTATTAAGGATTGGTCATCTCTATTTATGGAAGCCACATATTGTTTTATCTAGAAGAAAAAATTTGGATACTTTGGGGTTTAAAGACTTAAAGCACAGGCATGTCCTTCTCTTGTCTATTTTTCCTCTTCAAAACAATAAACTTTACCATCCACATCTTGAGATTGTGTGTTTTCGTCTCAAAAGTAGTCTGTTGCAGTGTTACCCGTGCATAGTGGGTAATTTGCCACTGTTTTGTAGGAAATAAAGTCTTTAATTTTATTTCAAAGTATTGCCTTATTTCCTTTTGAACCTAAGTTGTTGAGGTACAATAAGGAAGGAGAAAACATTGGCTGCAAATTTAATTAAACACGACCTGAGGGAATAATTTGTTCCCTCTCTCTGGAGCTGATTATCTGGACAGATTCAGAGCATCATGAAGTAGTTCAAATTCTCTCTCTCTTTTTTTTTTTTTCTTAATATATAAGATTACAAAAATATAAGTAAATCAGGAGAGTAGCTATTTCTTGTCTGCATTTTTTACTGTGAAGCTAGCTCTTCTACGTTGTCCTCCTTTTCACTTTGGCTAGTGGTTGATAAAAGAATGGTCCACAAACAAAAGCTATCAGCCTTCTTTATGATCCTGCTTTGGACTTTGGGTTCTCACACCATCTGAGCTAGGACTCGAAGGATGAGTGAGAATAATTATGTAGAGGTCAAAGAAACTGTAGACTTTGCATATTTGTTTGAGTGTAATGTATTAGGTATGGGAGGTACAGTTCATACTAGCTATCTATGCAATGCATATGCAAAATGTTTTTAATTTTCCTGTTCTAAAAAAAGCAATTGGCAGAATTTATTAGGTTTAGATAATTAGGAGACAAAGAGAAATGAAGACGTTTGAAACTCAAGTTTGAAAATGTTCACTATTGTTTTGTCAAGTTTTTTAAAATAATGAAGTGTAAGGCTTATTTTGCTTCAATATGTAGTTACTTTTTGTATTTGAGAGTATAGAAGACACTTTCTGTGTTGGCTGCTGCCATGTTCCTCACTTAATTGCGTTAAGCAGTGTGTGATACTTACAGTTTTACAGTAGCTTAAGGCTAAGTTAAACCTGAGAGTTTCAGGCATTCACTGAAGTGTTGTTCGGTGCTTTTAAACCAATCATTATCTGAATTAGCAGTTAGTATATTCATTTTGGAAAATTTATTGACTTGAATTATGTATGTAACTTTCATTATGTTTCCTTCTGTGTCTTTCACTGCTCCCTATTGCTTCCTTATGCAGAAGGTATGTCTGCCCAAAAGATCAATTTCTTTTTTTTTTTTACTATTAAACCTAATTTATCATCTAGAGATTTATTTTTTCTGGTTTAAAATTATTATAATATTGTATGTGCATTATAATATAATTAAAATAGCAATTTTTAAAATATGTATCTCTATATAAATCTTGGTTAAATAAAAGTGACTTTAAACAAAACATTGCTGTGTTTTCAGGTCTGTCAGCATCCTAACTCCAGAATGAGAGAATGGGGAGCAGAAGCTTTAACTTCTCTCATTAAAGCAGGGTTGACATTCAGACATGATCCTCCATTGTCTCAAAATCAGGTAAAGTAAGTTTAAGAGCAGCTGCTTTCCTCCTTCATTCGTAAAGGAACTTTACTATTGAGTTTATAAAGTCTATAGCTGTAACATTCAAATGTAACTCTTGAGAATCACCTCATGCATTCTAATAAGCTATCCTCCTTTTTTTTCAAATACCTAACAAAGAGTGGTGATGTTTGCATATTATGTCCATTTTTTAGAACAAATTATGGGTCATCCTCATGAGTGCAAAACAATTTCAGAGTGTTTAGAAGTGTGTATGTGATGTCATGGCAGGTAAAAATACATTGCCTAACCTTCAGCTATTCAATCCATGATGAATAAAGCATTCTGATATATTTATTGAGGTTCAGTGGGTAACTTTTCCAAGATCTCTTGAGTTGAAGCTGAGTGTAGCCCTGCTGGGTGAGCATAAAGTTGCATGACACTTTTTATGCAGCTGTAACAGCATGATGTAGCTGCTTCCTGAGGAACCTGGAGAGCAGGGACCAGGGAAGTATATTTTCTGCTAAGATCCTTTATAAACAGTATTTTAGAAAGTCCTTTCTGACTCTGAATTTGAGCATTTAATCAGTGAGCTACTGAATTAATTTAATAAATCTTTAATTTGTACTTTATATTTTCACTAACTATACATAAAAATAATTAAGGATCAGTTAAATGTTAGCATCCTTAATATGCTTTATTGTTTGCTTTTAGAGACTGCAGTTGCTTTTATTGAATCCACTAAAGGAGCTGTCAAACATTAGTCATCCTGATATCAGGATCAAGCAGTTGGAGTGTGTCCTACAGATTTTACAGAGTCAGGGTGACAGCTTAGGACCTGGTTGGCCACTGGTGCTTGGAGTCATGGGGGCAATCCAAAGTGATCAGGGGTAAGTGGTGGAAAGAAAATTTTAAAAGCATATAAGATAAGAACAGTAGAAAGAATTCTGCTTATATTTTCTTCTTTAATAGCCTCTTCAATAATAACCATAGTTTCATTGTAGTTCTTAGCTTGTGAAAAATTTTACTCGGCAAAATACAGTTTTTAATTTTTCCTGAAGCACACTTTTATTTTACTGAATTAATCTCTCAGAAGACCAGAATATTATTCCACTCTAACCTCTCCTGTGGTCAGCATTTAGTATACACGGAGGAGTACTCAGTGTGCCGTTTCATTTGATCTTAAGCATCTGCTAGACACATCTCTGCTGCTTGCAGATAATTCTGTATCAATCAGCTGTTGCTCACAGTTTATCTGTTGTTTCTATTTCTTCTTAAATCTTCCAGTAGTCTCCAGTGTGTGTCATCTTCTGATCACTCTCTCTTTTTCTTGAAGACTTTCTCCCTAAATGGTTGCTGGTAGCAGAAGGATGGAAGATTATTTACTTGCTGTGGGTGAATCCCTTGACGTACTAACACAGTTGACTCTGTTGCCACCAGAGGTGTAATGTTAATGGACTGGTCCTCTGCCTGCAAGGGAAAGTGAGAGATGTAGTTGCAAGGAGTTTTTTTTGAAATGAGCACTGAATTGAACATCTGACTTTGGAACTGTAAGCAGCAAGAATTATACCCACACACTGAAACCATATTATTCATTCTTTGGTGCTAGTCAAGACTAGCAGCAGGATAGGTCATACTCTGGTATCAGAAGAATGTCCTTGGTGTATCTCTCCTTTCGTCCCACTGTGGATTCAGTCTTCTGGCCACATAAAAAACTCCTAAAGCCAGTTGAAATGCTTGAAGGATTTTGCTCTTGTACCAGTGTTCTCTGGCAGTAGTTCTTATGTCACCAAGGATTTTGGCATTCTTGGTTGTGAGCATCCTTTGGTACTTGCTGTTTCCACACTTGGTGCAATGTGTTCCTGCATGCCTTTTGATTTTCACTGTTGTTGATGAGGGATGAGAACCAACACAGATTCCTTCTCAAGACAGTCTTGAGAGTAACAGATCCGGTTACATCTCAAATCCATACCTTAGTGGCAGATGTCTCGAGATGTTACTAGCATCTTGTGTTATGTCTTAGTCTCCACCTACAAAGCATATAGAATAATCTACTTTTCTTCAACTAATAGCACTGTTTGCCCACATCATATTAACTATAGTAGGAAAAAATTAAGCAAGCCTCCTTTTCCTTGAGAAACAACTGAATTTCTTACCTAAGTTACAGCTGTGAGCACAAGATGCAGAGACAATCACAAGCATCTTCCCTCTGCTTAGTGAATATCCTGGATTCCAGGACAGAAATCCATTTACCTCCCTGGAGAATTTCTTTCTAGGCTGTTACAAATACAGAAAATGCTCTTTTGAGAGCCGTTGATGCTTCATTCACTTCCGGATTGTACAGTACCAGCCTGCCAAACAAAAAGAAGTCTGTCTTTGAAGAATTTTTCAACGGGATGCCCCTGTTTATTTTAAGCATAGATAAAGCCCTGTACAATATGAAGAGTTCTCACTGAGCTTGAGTTTCTTGCATTTATATTTACCTTCTTTGTGGTCACCTATAACATCAAGCACAGTTTTACAATTTGAAGAGCTGTATTGCTATTGCCACTTGCATGAAGGATGTCAAAACCTTTCTCCAAACACATAGTAGTGTGGGACATTATTTGGGAAATGACCTGTTTTAAATTTGTTCTTGTAACCTTGCATTTGAAGTTTAGAAAGAGAGATTACTTTCCCATTAATTCAGTGCTTCAAAATGAGTAGTGTAACTATACTGTCATTTCCTGTCTCCTTCCCTGTTCTTTTAGAGTCCTTGAAGGTGACATACCTCTGGAACTTGGAGGGTGGAGGGGGTACTGCAGCAATTTTGGGTTGTGTTTCACTTTATAGACTCCTGTAATGAATATGGGGGAAAGTATTGCTGTGAGCATTTCCTCCATCAGTATAGTAATGATAAATACTTTGATCTTATGTGGTAGGGTGGATGTTTCTGTGCAGTATGCATCATATTAGCGAATTATTAGTTATACCATTATTGTCCATGTGAAGTTTCTTGTGCATTCTTCTGGATTCCATATCATGTCGGCTTTTACAATGCAGTGGAAATAACCCACACATGATTTTTATTTTTAATTAATCAGAAAAAAATATTTAATTTATGTTTTTGAAACAGGTAATTGACATATCTATAATCTGGATTTTAGCTACCGCATTTGAACTAACAAGTCTTAGAACTCTAGAACAGAGAAGTAGACTCTACTATATAAAGTTAACTAAAGACCACTGGAAAGTCTAAACTTTAACTCTACTAGATAGTTAACATGGGCTAAAATGCTTAGTCAGAATTCCAACTTCAACTTAATGTTATATCTCAAAAAACCCCATTTAAAATATTGCAAACTCATCTCAAAAACATTAAATTGATTTTTTCATTTTGTTTTTAATAATACTATCTCCTGGGGTATTGTATTCAAAACATTTCTGTGCTCTTGAAGAAATTTGAAATGAGTGTGTGTGTGTGTATTTTGTTTTTGTTTTGTTTTTTTTTAAGTGAGTCCTTAATACGGACTGCATTCCAGTGTCTTCAGTTGGTTGTGACCGACTTCCTTCCAACAATGCCATGTACTTGTCTACAGATAGTTGTTGAAGTTGCTGGAAGCTTTGGACTTCACAATCAAGAGCTAAATATTAGCTTAACTTCAATTGGTTTGTTGGTGAGTTTTACATTACCCTACAGTGATGCTGCTTCTGGCTTTCATTTTTTTCTTTTCTTATTTTCATGAAAACTAATCTGTAGTCAATGATACAAATGAAGGCCACAACCTTTTTTGGGGGGTTATTACCATGCTCTTCATCAGTATGCATTTTTCGTCTTTTAATATGTTTTCTCCTTTCTGGTGCTTCATGTATAACTGGGGCCTAAAAGCTGAGGATAAGAAAAATACTTTTTGCACTTTGCAATATTTATGTGCTGATCTTATTTCATCAGTGTAGAGAAACGATTATCGTGATGTACTTTACAAAATACTTTGTGAAAATGAGAAGCAATTTATTTAATTATCATTAAGAGCAGTACAATATTTTTATTGTACAACACCGTATGTCTTATTTATCTTGTAGTGGAATATTTCAGATTATTTTTTCCAAAGAGGCGAAATAATTGAAAAGGAGCTAAACAGAGAAGAAGCAATGTTGCAGAAACAGGCAGAAGAAAAGGGAGTGATGCTGAATAGACCTTTTCATCCTGCATCACCATTTGACTGTCTTTGGTTATGCCTGTATGCCAAACTTGGAGAACTGTGTGTGGATCCCCGACCTGCAGTTAGAAAGAGCGCTGGACAGACATTGTTTTCTACTATTGGTGCTCATGGAACTTTATTGCAACATTCAACATGGCACACAGTAATATGGAAGGTATGATGTGTAAGCTTCCACTGAAGGTTTTGTAAATAGCATTCACATTTCAATAATAATTGAGCATTCACCAGTTAATGACCATTATCAGTTATATAACTTATTTAGACTTTTTAAAGATAACATGGTGTCAGAAATCTGATTTCTCAGGTTTTGGGAATGTTTTTTACACTTTCTCTTCTCTGGCCTTTAAAGCCTCTCTTGAAATATAATTTTCATGTCTTGATCATTTATTTCTTACTTGTAAGTTGGATTAAAAGACTGTTTCCTTCCTACAAGAATGAATGACATTTCTTTGTGTGAAAATGGAGATGTTTGAGGGTCGTGTGATTGGGCTGACCTGATGTTAGATAGATCCTTGCTTTGCTATCTGTTTTGACTCTCTTGAGAGGATCTGTCAAATGCCCTGTTCTAAGTCACAGTCACGTTTGTTGTTCTTTGTGGAAAAATTAGGCTATATTTGAGCCTGCTTGTTGTACCTGTGAAAAATCTTACATCCACTGGTTTTAGCCTTCTGTTAGTGCTAACACTGTTCTCAGTGGGGTTGATTGTGCTATTTCTAAGCCTTCTCAAGTGGCCATCATTTGACTGATTCATAATCTTGGCTGCTGTGGAGACTATTTAGAACAAGGGAATTTTCAGAGTGACACAGTGACAGAATGGATAATGGAAAAATTACTATTTTTTGTTAGTTTACTATGAATAGAACTATGTTATTTGAAAAGTTGCGTCTTTCCTCTTTTTTTCTGACTATCACAGGTTTTATTTCACCTGTTGGATAGAGTTCGAGAATCTTCTACCACAGCTGACAAAGAGAAGATTGAATCAGGAGGAGGCAACATTCTCATCCATCATTCAAGGGATACAGCTGAGAAACAGTGGGCCGAGACGTGGGTATTAACACTGGCTGGAGTTGCAAGAATATTTAACACCAGGAGATACTTACTGCAGCCTTTAGGTAAAATTTATAGTTGCTGAAAGATACAGTAATAAACTTCCCGCTTTTGTATATTTTTTCTATTAAAGTACTGGGCAAGAATCTTAATCTTAACTTAAAAGTGTGTTTTGTTGTGTCTCGCCTCAAATGTTACGATGATTAGGGAGTTACTAGTTCATGCTCCTTAGAGCCAAAAATTTTAACTACAGATTTTGTCTCCTGTATCAGAGTAATTGAGATTAAATCTCAGTAGTCACAATTCTGGGTGCCAGATAGGTTTAAATTATAGTAGCCTGATAAGAATAATTTTTCTCTTCTTTTGGTTGCCAGAACATACTTTTCCTTTTGTCTTTCTAAGGTTATGCAACACTTGCCTGGAACTCTTCTGTGGCATCAGTGTGTCAGGTTTAATTGTACTCTTAGAATGTATAGCTTGCAAAGCAAATTCCTCATTACATTAATATACCTTCACCATCCTATAGTATACAATTAATATATATTAACTAGAAATATGTTGTAATTTATTTCATTTTGGTTGTTGTGATATCAACATATTAATAGCTATCAAGAGTATTGGTCATTTGCAGAAATGTGGTAGATTTTAAACTGTATTAAACTTGAGTTAAAACTGAATAAGAAAATTAAAACTAATTATTCAAACCCTGTAATTAGTATAATAGAAAATTGAAGGTTAAGGCTAAATTTAATGAAAAACTCAAATGCCCCAAATGAAATCTTTCCACAGTACAATTATAAGAGCATTTTAAAATCAATTTTTTATAAATACATTACATGACTATAGATTTGACCCTTAATTCTTTGTGTGTGCTTAACCCTTTTTAAAATCAACAGGCATCTGGTATGCATAAGAACAAATCTGTTTCACTATACTGAATAATGAAAACATATTTTACTAGTATGGGATGTGGTATGTGATTTTTCGCTAGCAAATTTAACATGAACATAGATATATTGTTTCATTCTTCATATTTGTGTGTTTCTCTGTCACATTCATTCTTTCTGGTTATGGTTGAACTGATATATTTTATAAAAGCCATTCGGGCTGACACCTAATCTCTTGAAATTTCTGTTTGTGTGAGTAACAAGTAAAGGTTGTATGAACAACCTTTTAGAAAGGCAGGGTGGGTGGGAATGGGAATAGGAAGCAAGTTCCAAGTTGATTTTTTCCTCTTTCTTTCTTTTTTAAATAGGAGACTTTTCTCAAGCCTGGGATGTTCTTCTTGATCACATCCAATCAGCAGCACTCAGCAAAAATAATGAGGTTTCCTTGGCTGCTCTGAAAAGCTTCCAGGAGATCTTACAAATTGTTTCTCCCATTCGAGACTCTGAGAAGCCTGAGACACCACCTGCCATCAATGTTTCTGTACCTCTGGTGGTAGGGACAACAACTGCCACTAGTCTTGGTAGATCATTCATGAGAACTGACTCCATTGGAGAAAGAATAGGAAGATATAATGGATCTGAACTGCCTGTAATAACAGATGAGATTGAAGATTTGAATCTTTGGTGGGCAGCCTGGAACAGCTGGTATAGGATTGGTTCCGAAAGTACAAGGCCTCCAATTACTTGTGATAAATTGACTTTCATTCCCAGCCAGCCTTTTCTTACAGCTTTAATTCAAATATTCCCAGCTCTTTACCAGCACATCAAAACTGGTTTCAGCATGGATGATCTCCAAAAGCTGGGTGTCATTTTGCATGGTGCTGTTTCAGTTCCAATCAGTTCAGATGCTTCCCCTTTCATCCTTCCATCTTACACTGAAGCAGTTTTGACAAGTTTACAAGAAGCAGTGCTTACAGCTTTAGATGTTTTACAAAAGGTAATAATGCAACTTCTGATGTGTGGTGAAAGGTAAACTACACTGTGTCTCACTTCTCAGAACTATAGTGAGGGACTTAACATGATTTTTTAAATTATTTATAATTGCACAGTGTATTGTATTAGAACAATCAGATCTCCATTCCTGATGCAACCCAGGTGCTCTTCATTGAAAGGAGTGGTGTAATCTTTATGAAATATACTTTTGGTTGATTGCAGAAATACTTTAAGTATTGTGCTGTGTTTGTAGCCATTTACTTGGCTATTTAGTATTGAAGTACTGTTGATGTTGAAGATCTCTACATGGAAATAGGGGAACAGTCCCACAAGGCAGAATCATTATCTTTGCAGCCACTCCTTTAGTTTATGGGTTTGACAAATACTCATGAATGTATTTTGAAAACAGAGGTATAAAAATAGCATCATAGGTAGGCTTGGATTGGAGAAGGAACCTTAAAGATCATCTAGTTCCAACCTCCCCTGCCATGGGCAGGAGCAGCAGTGGTCTGGAGTAAATTGTTTTTCATGAATTTCAATTAATTTTGCTTGGATAGAAGTTGGTATTAAATCTCAGCTTTGTATGTGGTTATATAAGTAACATGAAGTTTTAACACCGACCATGTCCGCTACATTTTCATCCTTTTCCAGTCAGGCTCGACTTTTTGTATCCTCCCCTTTCCAGCAGCTCAGTCCTGCCCAAATACTGTTTTCCCCACTTAGTCACTCAATTTATTCATCTCAGATTTTTCTGTTTCTGTGTTAGTCTCCTTATCCAGATCTTAGTTTCTGAAGGGTGCAAGCATTAGTGCCTTTTAAAGAGGGGGTTACCAGAGTTTTTAACATGATGAAAAACTGCACATTTTTATACTCTTGTTCTTGTCGAGATAAACTGTTTTAGCTGAAGGTTTCTTAAACAGTAACAAAAGCACCAACTCCCTGTGAGAGGGAGACATCTCCTCTTCCCCACTCCCAGTCTGAATGATTAGCGTGGCAGTTACAAGCCTTTGCAAATACAGACTTCCATAAGACAGTACCTCAACTTATACAGTACCTTCCATCCCATCTATAGTTGTGTTATTAACACAACAGCACTGAAGTTCCTAAAAAAAATTAGTTGAAGTATATTTGGACATCAGTAAGTTCTGTGAAGTTGTGTGATTGCTCCTCTTGGCTATATAACACAGTACAATTCACATGACGAGGCAGCCAGCCAGTGCTGATGTGGAGCAAAGGTGATCTGTCAGATGGTTTTTGCTGCCGGCTACAGTATCTTTTTCTCTCTTGAAACTAATTGATACTCTCAGGAGTACACACAGAAGCTAGTGGATGATTAAAGAAGAGTATGCAAATATTTGCAATCTTCTTTAAAACAAAAGGTTTCTCACGTGTTTGCATGTAGGATCGGGTTTTTTGGTGATACAGGAAGACTTGGGTCAGTTCTGATTTTCTAAGAACTTGTGAAACAACTTTGCAGTTTGAATAGCGTAAAAAACCCTGATATTTCTCAGATGAGCCCTTGACTGGTTTAATAAAGATATTTTATAATGTGATTCCACTAAGAAAAGACATTGCAACTCAAGAACATGGGGCTGGGAGGGAGCTTTGGATCTCCTTTCAGGCTTCCATATGTTGAGCCCATTTTGCACTCTTTATTTTGTCCTTCATTGTCTCTTTATTTCTCAGTAGAACTTGTCATCTAGTCTTTTATTGCTGTAGTATAAGGTTGGAGTTTTGGTTTTTTGGTTTTTCGGGTTTTTTTTGTAAGTCCCTTTCATCACTGTAGCTCAGCTAAAGTTTTATCTCAAGCCCAGATTTGCTCATTATTCTCAGTTCTTCCCTACATTCACTCTAGGTCAACTCTACAGCGAGCCAGCTGGCTCATCAGATAGAACACAGGTGCATCATGGCTAGGCTTCACAAACGAAGATTTGGGAACACAGGTGCATACATGGGGATCAAATACATTTGAATTCTGCCTCTGCAGGCAGTATGGATGCAAACCTCTTTAGCTGTGAGTGTGGTAAACTCAAGGCTGTATTTGCATATACCAACAGCAGTGATAGAGACCTAGCTACAGAGAGCAGTTAAAAAAAAAGAGTACTCCATGCCAGTAGTTGCACTGGGAGTTGTTAGATAAATCTGAACTATTAAAAAAATGGAAGGTTAGTACCAGAATGCTTTAAAGCATAAATTTCTGAAATTGAAGTATTGTGTCAGTTTTTGCAACAAAAAGGATATGCAGAGTATTTTATTTTGTTTGTGTTTTGTTGTAGTGTGACCACTACTTTTTGATTTATGTGGGTCCCTTTCCTTAAGATGTAAATAAGTGCACTTAATGCAGTAACTAACACCCTGTTTTATAAGCAGCTCTTAAAGGTATTTTCAACATCCTTTGTCACACACTTTGTTAGGCTCTTTTTCAGATTTTAAGATGATTAGATAAAAGTTATAGTGTCAGTCAGAAATATAAACCTCTTTGAAAAGCAATTCTGGTTAGTCCACAGAATCATTTCGGTTGGAAAAGACCTACAAGGTCATCGAGTCCAACCATTAATTCAGCACTGCCAAGTCCACCACTAAACCGTGTCCCCAAGTGCCACATCTACGTGCCTTTTAAATGTTTCCAGGGATGGTGGTGACTTAACCACTTCTCTAGGCAGCCTTTTCCAATGCCTGACAACCCTTTCTGAAGAAATTTTTCCTAATATCCAATCTAAACTTCCTCTGGCACAACTTGTGGCCATTTCGTCTTGTCCGATCACGAATTACCTGGGAGAAGAGACCAATCCCCCGCCTCCCTTCAGCCTCCTTTCAGGTAGTTATAGAGAGCAGTAAGGTCCCCCCTGAGCCACTTTTTCTCCAGGGTACACAACCCCAGCTTCCTCAGCTGCTCCTCACAGGGCTTGTGCTCTGGCCCCTTCACCAGCTTTGTTTCCTTTCTCTGGACATGCTCCAGCACCTCAATGTCTTTCTTTTAGTTAGAGGCCCATAACTGGACACAGGACTCAAGATGTGGCCTCACTAGTGCTGAGTACAGAGGGATAATCACTTCTGTGGTCCTGCTGACCACACTTTCTGATACAAGCCAGGATGCCACTGGCCTTGGCCACCTGGGCACACTGCTAGCTCATGTTTGGCAGCTGTTGGCCAGCATCTCCAGGTCCTTTTCCACTGGGCAGCTTCCCAGCCACTCTTCCCCCAGCCTCTAGTGCTGCATGTGGTTGTTGTGACCAAAGTGCAGGAGCTGGCACTTGGCCTTGTTGAACCTCATACAATTGGCCTTGGCCCATTGATCCAGCCTGTCCAGATCCCTCTGCAGAACCTTCCTACCCTCCAGCAGATCAACACTCCCACCAAACTTGGTGTTGTCTGCAAACTTGCTGACGGTGCACTCAATGCCTTTGTCCAGGCTGTCAGTAAAGATATTAAACAGAACTGGTCCCAGTAATGCTCCCTGGTGGGATATGTTGAAACAGTCTTCTGCGAGTAATGTAAATTGCATCTGTGCAAGTGAGTTACATCTATTCAGAAATTACCCAGGAGTTTGTGGATGCTCTTTTTTCCCTTTCTATTTCATTTATTTGTATATTAGAATCATTTTTATACCTTTTCAAATAGGTATGTAATCTCACATTAACATGTTAAAATTTAGTGCAGTGACTTTAGTGCAGCAGATCAGATGAAGCTGTTTTACAGGGTGTTGAATAATTTTATATCAGCAATTAACCCTTTAGTCTTCTGCAGTGCAGGTGAGTACCTAGCTTCCAAGCATCCTTTTCAGAGTTCAGTACAGTTTTGACCTTGAGTACTAGCAAAGGAGTATGCTTTTTTAGGAGTTCTGCATTATATTCATAATGTTGATTAAGCTTTTTGAGCATTAGACATGCATTTTAAATTGCATGAGGTGAGGAAAAGAAAAAGGCCATTGATGATTCATGGAGTGCTCTGCTGCAAGTTGTCCATTGCCTGAAGGTGCAGCTAGGTCTTCAGGTGATGTAATGATGAATGCCTGTAGCCTCTGTTGGCTTGCTCCCTCTCATGGCTGGGGACTCAGGATATTTGCTTGCCCATTGACTCACACAGCTCCTGATGTGGCTCCAGCATGGGGTCTGCACTCAAACAGTTTTGGAGCTGTTACCACCTTGAGTGAGTTCAACCATAACTTGTCATGGATGATCTGTGGTTAATGAAAAGGGCGTTTAATTCTTCCCCCCAGAAAAATGACAGTACAAGCACAAAGTCTTTTTGTAGAGCAATAAATTGACTGTTTCTTGAAGCTTTGAGAGGAGAGACTTTGGGAAGTAAAGCAAGGTATTTAAAATGGCAGAATATAATTGGAGTAACTTCATAGAATCATTGTATCTTGCTTTGAAAATAAATGCCCTAAGATTTCCTTGGGATTTATATTGCAACTGGAAATCATTAGCTTCTGACAACATGATATTTCATTGACATCATCTAAGTACACCCTTCCTGAAATGTTTTCCATTTTAAAGCAATATTATGAGTTTCAGCTGTACCAAAATCATATAATTCTCATTTATTTATATTCCTTTCTGTAAGATGCTATTTTAACTACTTTTTGAAGCTTGTATAATTTACTTCTGAGATTTAAATGTTCCTTGAAGTAGGACTTAAAGAAGATGTGGCTGAGATCTATATACAAGACTTATATAAGCCTTATATTTTACTGACATGTCAAAGTAAAGTCAGTAAAGAAAATATATCTCTTTTATTGGATGAGATAGCTGTATTTACTGAACTATATATGCTCAGGTATCTTGCCACTTAATTTACTTTAATAAAATAAACAAACTTACTTTCCTTAAGCTGTTAGAACTATCCACTGTCTTTTATACAGCATGACTCTCGCATAGTCTTATATGGGGATTTTTCATTGGGAGTTCCTTGCACTGATGCAGATGTTGACTGCAAAAGCTCAAGATATATATTAAGCTTTTGTATTTTCTTTTGGTATAGGCTATATGTGTGGGCTCAGAAAGTATGCAGATAATGTATCCTGCAATCTTTGACCAACTGCTGGCCTTTGTAGAATTTTCATGTAAGCCTCCACAGTATGGACAGCTGGAAACAAAGCACATTGCAAATGCAAAGTATAATCAGGTAATTAATTAGAAATTTGTTTCACTTGGCTGGTGAATCCAGTTGAACTTCAGATACAGGTTATTCCGCAAGATGCATTTATTCAATCTGTAAAAACTTCTGCATGTTGTGTAGTAAGTTTTTTTACATGCTTTTGTTATCTTCATTTACTCCCTTTACATTCTTCTTTGCTTTTATACTTTGTATTCCTTCATGTAGGAAAGGTCTTGCCTGGACACCAGACATAGTGAATGTGTCTGAATTTGTACAGTGAATTAATCTAAAATAATTTGTCCTACACATGATACTAAATTTAATACAAAGACATGATAATTTTGAATGGAGAAAATTCCCTCAAGCTGCAGATTTTTGAATTGCACGTGCTGTAAAGAAATGGGACATGTTCAGTAATTCTTTTTATCTGTGTACGCTGCTGTTCACTAAGCATGAGCATCTGATTCAGTGTAATGGGAGAGGTAACTATTACGTATGTATTAATTCTTCTTATTCTGTTTGTCCTGCAACACAATGGAATCACACTAGATACAACTATTTGCACCGGTGAGTTAAATTTCCTTAAAGATTGTCCTAATGTAGTTGTCTTGCCTAGACTGCAACATTTCTCCTACTTAAATGTACTTTACTTCAATGTAGAGTACATTTTCATAGCCAGACTACGTTGTATTTGCAGTTTTGTTGCTTGGACCATATTCTTAGCAAACCTTGCATGCATTAAACTGAGAGTTCAATGCAAAACATACACCTTCTGTTCCTTAATGAATATGTTTTCACATATAGTTTAGTAATTTACTAATTTCTTTTCCTAGGCGGAATGGGTAGCATTGAATTATGTACCATTTGCTGAGAGATCTTTGGAAGTTGTGGTGGACTTATACCAAAAGACAGCTTGCCATAAAGCTGTGGTAACGGAGAAAGTTCTTCAGAACATTATTAAGGTAAAAGTTTGCCCTGCATATGCTCTGAATTTAATGAGCTTATATTGAGTTTTATTTTCAGCTAGTGTTTATAAACACTTTCTAGGAAACCTAAAGCTGTAGTAAACAAATGGATATTTTATGAAGATGAGCAGCAGGTAATAATTTCTTTTGAAGCTGCAAGGCTATTGATTAGGCTATATGTATTGTTCTTAGCTGGATAATGTCAGCATCAGTATTTCACTGTTAAGATAAAAATTAACTAATGTGTTAGGCCTCAAAATTTTAATCTTTGAAGGTATTATGCACCTGAGTCTGGTAAGTAGGCTTCTTAGTAAATATGGCATCGAAGGCCAAAGATGAGTTTCTGTAGACTGGCATATGTTTCAGGAGCCTGTGCTGTAGCTATTACTATTGATTTACTTCTAATGACTTTGTATGTTGATGTAACTATGGAATGTTACGGATGAGCAAATATACCTTTAAGGTGAAATTGTCCAACTTTTCACTTTTTTGACCTTGTTTCCATTTCAGCAAAAAAAATAGTAAATAATAGAAGTAATAGGAAATGTCTGGAAAAAAAATGTATCTGACCTAGGTTTATTTGGAATAACTTGACTGACATCAGGTTTTTCCTATATAGAAATTTAGAAATGTGAATGTATTTAAAGTAGGCGATATTATGAATTAAATATTTGTATTTCAAAGCTAATGCAGTTGTTTTCTACTTCTGTTTTAATAGGATTAGTGAAACTGATATAAACACCACTTTTCTTTAACATTCACAGCTGATAATAATGTGATTCATTGCAGTAGATGAAATATGTTTCATGTCTCTAAGTCCATGTTGATTTTGGAATTAGATTTGACATATACGATGAATAGCAGCAGAAAAAAATATTCTAAAATAGGGCTGGCAATAGAGAATTAATTATAATTGACTCCTTGTGAGAGTCAGAGTGAGTCTTTCCTCCCTTTGCTTTCCTCAAATCAAAGACTGCACTAACAGCATGGGGGGCATACATGTAGTACCCAAACCTAGTCACTATGTATTTGAAGTATAAATTTAATTAGTTTTCCAAGATAACTTACTATCAGGTTCTAAGTCAGTTTGACTAACAATGCTAAAAGGGATACATATAGTGTAAATAGTTCATGTGCTTAATATTTTTAAATTTATTAATGACTTTGTTTTATAGATATTGAACTTTGTATATAAAAGACTTAAAATTTGCCAGGTTTTTGTCTGCTCTACATTTGAGTTGTATTGCACCCTTTGTCTTAGAATTTCCCTGGCTGTTCTTACTTGTAAATTTCATGTGGTTTAGCAGCAATGAACTGGTTTCTTGCAGTGGTAATGTGTACAGTTCACCTTCGTTAGGAAAAGTTTAAATTTAATTTAACTTTTTTACTTTAACTTGCACTTGGGGTAGGTTTCTAGGAATGGGACCAAATTCTCCAAAATACACTCATGGTAACAAACTGCCTGCAGTCTCTTAGATGTTAGGAAAGCCCATTTGTCATGCTTGGCAGAAATGGTGGATGACAATACAGAAAAAGAAAATTAGTGTGTAATTTCATAGTATAATTGATAATGGATCAATTCTGACTTCTAACCTTGTACTTGGCTACACACCTGTGCTTTAGCCAGCTGGTATATGGTAAATCATCTTTAGAATTACATTTTTAAAAGGCCATCTCATATAGGAGCAGAAAAGGTAGGGATGTGTACTATCATCTCTGACTGTGTCCACCAAGATCTTCTGCAGAAACTTGCCATACTCTTAGATTTGCCGGAGCAATTGTAATTTTTGTTTCAACTTTCATTTTGCAGACACTAAGAATACCTCTCAGTCTGAAATACTCCTGTCCTTCTGAAAGCACATGGAAGCTAGCTGTTTCCTCTCTTCTCAAAGTTCTCTCCATTGGACTACCTGTCGCAAGGCAGCATGCATCTTCTGGAAAATTTGACAGTATGTGGCCAGAGCTAGCAAATACTTTTGAAGACTTTTTATTCACAAAAAGGTAAACACAATTTCTTTTTTTTTTTTTTTTAAGGGGAATAATTATAAGTAATTTGTTCACTAAATGTGTCAGTAGCGCTATTTTATATCTGAAAATTATTTTAATGAATGATGGAGAAAAGGTAACTGACGTCTACTTCAAAAAAATTACAGTTTTAGAAAGTAGTAGAAAAACTTAAATCAGAAGGTGAAATGTAAAAGCAAGAAAGAGCTCAACTGAATTCTCAATACAAGGCATAATCATTCTGAACAGGCCAAGGAGTTCTGTATGGACTCCCAAGGACATTTACTATAGATTTGATAAAGAGTTACTCATATGTACTCAATTTGTTCCTTTCTTCACTTTGACCAGAATTGCAACAGTAATTTTTTTTAAATTAAGGTGAACACTGTTAACTATATGTATTTCTCCTTAGTTCCATCTTGAAATATTCCACCAACTATGAATTTTTGAAAATTATTTCTTACACTACTGTTCACTTAGAAGCCCATAGTTATCTTGCATTTGTTTCTACCCAAGATAAATTGACTGTGCCTTAATAATTAACCACACTTTATTTATGATACTTTATGAAAAATGTAGCTAAATAGTCATTTATAACTAGAAAGACAGACATATGTATAAGTACATTCATAGTCTCTCAAGAATGGAACACTGTAGATGCGGGCATGTACAGCGGATGGGTTGAAAAAGTCTGGAAGTGAAAAATAATAACAGAGACAGACAACTTAATCATAGAATCATAGAATGGTTTGGGTTAGATGGGACCTTAAAGATCATCTGGTTCCAACCCCTCTGCCATGGGCATGTGCACCTTGCACTAGACCAGGTTGCTCAGAACCCCATCCAACCTGGCCTTGGATCTATTAATTTGTTCAACCAAAAGAATATATCATTAGGAGAACATTGTGAATCTTCAGAATATAGTAAGAGCTTGCTCCAGAGAAGAATTTTTTTTGTCCCTTGACAATAGGTATAAATGCATTTCAGTACAGCAAAGATTATCTGGATTAGACAGACACTAAGGAAACCTTTTACTATGAGGAAGGTTGGATACTGTAAAACATTACATAGGAATGGGATGGAACTTCCATCTTCTGTGAATATCTGTGAGCAAGCATCTTTTAGGAGTAGTTTAAGTATATGTAAGAGTGTTTTGGACTAAAGGACAAGGTGGAATATGAAAAATTTAATTCCCTGGTTTTCTCTGTATATGCTGATAACAGTAACAAATTAATCTTTCTTTTTAACAGAAAACAGTAAGGGGTTTTTGTGCCTTACACTAATATGCTTTCTATGTGTATGCATTTAGTTTTTAAACACACAAAAATCAGCAACCCAACAGAGCTGTATTTACTAATGATGGATAAATAGCAGCTTGCACAAAACAAACAAAAAATAATACCGATGAAAATTAATTTTAGAGACACATCAGTTAATGAAAATGTTTGTAATAAAGAATGGCTTTGGCATTTCACCAATAGGATTACATGGCAATCAACTGAAAAACCTTTCCATTGTTTTTGCATTTACTTGAAAGAAAATTTTATTAAATAGGAGGACCTTAAAATAGAAAAGATCATCATGACTGCTTAAAAGACACTTCAATGTCCAAGTTTTTATTTTTATACTTCCCTGTTTCTTTAATTTATAATAATCTTCTCAGTATCTTGTTTGGGTTTGTTTTCAGCTGCAGTTAGTAGTCCTGCTTGCATTCTGAAACAGTTAGCACCCTATAATCAATATCATTGTTTGGTTTGCAAAATGAAAATGAAGGTTTTGCGAGTTATTGCAGAGGAATCTATGTTCACTTAGAAGTTGCTTTGGGAATACATACTATTTGCTATAAATTAATTCTTCCTAAATATCTGCAAAACAGATGAAACATTTCCTTTTTGCACATTCTTAGCTGACCAAGACTGGCACTGCTACAGTTTTTTGTTATTAATTATTCATAAATCCAGGGAAGTAAAATTATCATAGATCTTCAGTGTAATTCAGGGTAATCCACTATCCTCTGCATGACCTTTTTTTGCCAAATATGTTGTCCATTTTTCTTAATTTACAGTGAGTGATTTATACTTCCCTTGAAAATTATTTCGACCACAGAAATTTCATCTTACTCTCTTGCTTGCTAGAAATGATCGCTGCTCATATTTATTCCAGTAGCTTTTGCCAGCTGTCATTCATGGGCAAATGTTCTCTGGATGCAAAAGAAAAATAGTACTTGTGTGAATATTTGGTGCCCTATCATGTCTGTCTTCAGTTAAGTCTGATTTTGCCTCTTTAGAGACCAGAGTGTGTTCTATAATTATACATGCAAAATGTGATTTAGGGATCAACTTTTTCATCACAATTGACGATGTTCTCAGAAAAGTTGTAGGAAACTTTTTTCTTCTCTCACTTAGAAGCTTTAAGGTTCAAAATAATTTAAAACACTAAAAACAGGCTGGCAGTTTATAGAACCACATGGCTACAGCAAGATAATTTGGCCTGTTATTATAATTAATGGCCGTTATAATTATTCTTTCCACGCTTATTGTGAATAGACAAATTTTGCTTTTGTAGTTGTACGTTGCATGGCTACAGAATGTCTGGTTTGGGGTTGTAATTTTTTTTATCTCTCTAGTGTCCATCTTTTTCTAAATAGAAGTTTGTCTTCCCAACTGTACAGTTCTGCTACTTACAGTTAGAGCTCTATCCCTTGGTAGCTTTAGAATAGATAGCCTTTCTGTTCCCTCTATCAGCCTCAGTCTTGTGATCCTAAAAAAAGTTAAAGCTAAAAAGGGAGTACATATTCGTCATGCCAGTAATCAGGACAATTAGTTATAGCAGTTATTTATCCTTTTCTTCATCCTCTTCCTCCTCCTCCTCCTCCCCACAATGCTACTGAAGCGTGCCTCTCTCACTGTGATGCAAGGAGGGCTCTAGAGATAGATGTCAAAGTTCCTCATGTTGAGGTAATCTCTTCTGATTTCCTTTGGTTGACTCTTTCTGCACTCTCTGCAAGGTGCTATGAAACTAGCTTTGTCAAGTAGGGCAAACCTGTCCCTTTTGTATTGAAATTTTCTAAATTGTGTCTTCTAGTGGATTGCGGTGGCAATTCAGTCAGTCCCTTAAATTTGTAGTTGTTCTATTTGTAAGGAAATTTAATTCAGAATTTTCAGATTTAGTGTTCTTTCAATTTTTCTTTTTATTATAATTTTAATAGAAAATATATGTTAATTGGAGTGGTGCCTTATTTCAGAGTTATTTAGAAGAATCTATTCACTGTTTTGAAAGTAACAGATAAAATTTATTGCTGAGTTGAGGTGCACGTCAACCTTCAGATTTTAGGAGAGGGCAATGAGAATCTACTTTCTTTTCCAACTATCCAAGTTTATCCTCTATTTAAGGCCAGCTAGCTGGTATAGAACTGTTTTTTTGGTGTGTTTTCTGTTTAATTTATATTAAAAAACACAGAGATCACTCTCTGCTCTTAGTGACTTGTAAACTTGACTTGATTTTAATGACTCTGCTGAACAAGTGGCTTTACTGCAGCTGTGAGTCATGTCATGGCTTTCCGACTTGCAAATATGCCATGCAGGACAGAGCAGTTATTAAATCAGGTGCAGAAGTGTACAAATCTGGCTAAGGCCAGCATGGGTTGAAAAGGTTCTGAAGCACAAAGAATTTGGAAAATGCAATTCAGCTGACACCCCAAGAGGCTAGCAGTGAGACAGAGTAATTGCATTACTGCATTGTCTGGATTTTTAGCATTCTCCAACATGTCACCCCTTGTGACAGGAATACAGTTAGATATAATCAGTTTGACCTGAATATGGTTAGAACTGAAAATTGTCTTTCTTATGCTGGCATTCTGTAATTTTTCCTAAGCTCTTTACTTCAAGGAAACTGGAATGTTATGTCACAAAAACCCCTTATTTTTCTTCGTTCACTCTTGATACATTTTCATACTCCACACTTTCCACTATTAAATGTTCTAGATGTTTCATGTTACTGTCTGTCCAGGCTTCATGCAAAGCTAGATAAATGGCTTCCTTTTGTACCTACTCTTCAAACCCTTATTCTTCAAAGCTGACTTGGGACTTCTGGGATAGTTCTAAATATGAAACACCTGCATCTCAGTGAAAGTCACTAATGCCTTAATGCAGTCAGTCCTCCTAGCAACACTGCATGACAGGTTTGGTTAGGTTTTTTACCTTTAGCTGTGTTCATTAAAGTATGCTGTTGCATATTGTCTCATTTTTCTATGCATATTTTCCAAGTTTCTACCTGGCTAAGATGAAACTATTTCACTGATGTTCTAAATATTTAATCAATATTTTAAATGTTTTTCTAGTCTAACTTGTAACTCTTTTAGTCACTGTGGCCCTAGAAATCACATGTGTAGATAGCCTAATATTGCTTCTGACAGTGAAACTGAGTTGGCATTGGTTTGACAAGAGGTCACTGTGGTTTGAATTAAAGCACTGTGAATCTCTGTGTTTCAAATAGTGAACCTCCTCTGCATGGCCCCACCTGTATCTTTGGGACAGGAACAGGCTTTCAAGCCAGGTATGGAGCTGAATGAGAGGGGATACTCACTGATGTTTAAAAAGTACAAAAGCACAGCAGAATTGGTCTCTGCAGCTTTGTACATCAAGAAATTTCACATATAGCCAAAAGAGCCCAGGTAAATGAAAAAGGAAAATGTTACTGTCTTAGAGAATTAACAGCTTCCAAGAAATAAGTTTCAGGGTTTTTCAGTTTTTGGTTTTTCTGTTGTTTTTTTTTTTTAAAGCAAGCTACAGCCGAGGAAACTCAACAATCTTGATTTTTATTATAAATCAAAATGACATTTAAAATTAATACATTTCATGTAACTTAATTTACACAAAATTATCTTCTAGTAAGAAGCTGGTCTGTTTATTATTTCATACCATTTTCCCAGAGGCTTTCATGGAACCATGTCAAGCCATTATATAAAATAAAATTCAATGAATGTGTGTATATATATAATTTACTAGAGTAGAAGTCTGTGCTCACATGAGGGAATTAAATCAATACATTCCCAAAAGATGCTTCTGAACAGAGTGCTGCTGTGCACAGCAGGACTCCAAGTGCCTGTTGGCTCTGAAGCCCTGCCTAGACAGTGGGCAGTGGCTGGGAGCTCCGTACCTATGGAAGTTGCTGCATCACATGGCTTCTTATCTTTCCTGCCTCTTGACCTTCCCAGTGCAGTTTGGACATAACCAACAAAGCTTTTCGCCCCTAGACAGATGTTTCATATAGACACCTTACAAAAATATATTTACTTGGGAGTATTTTGCTACATGAACAAGTATGTAGCTTAATCTGTAGCATATATGGCAGATCAGATATGGATGACTAAACAGAAATGTCTTAACACCTCTTTAAGCAAACTTCAGCTCAGAAAGTTAGTCATAGATAAGGAAGTGTCAGAGTGAAAGCTTCCCATGTATTTCAACATGGCACACATTTCCACACATAAGTCTACATTACTGTTTAAAGGTTTTTAATAGTTGACAACTCTGTCACAAAAGGTACTGATTGAACAGCTATTTAACATTTTATTTTATTTTGTTCTTTGTTTTCAACATTGTTATGATCAGGTTCTTTCAAATTATTACAGAGATGCCTCTGTCCAAAGAAAGGTGTAAATGAGACCATATGCTGAAGTCAATAGTACAGATTTTTATTATAGCAGTAAATGTGAGGTAGAAAGGGATAGAAAGAAATAGGGAAAAGAGAGAGGGGGGAGAGAAAGAGACAGAGAGACAGATTAAGTAAAAATATCACCACTCTATGGATTCCAACAGCGTGCCACTGATCCTCTTCCTGTGGTCTTCCCAGTGGAGAGAGTCCCAGTCTTGTCAGTGATAGCTGCAGTCTGGATCCATCAAGGGAAGCCCAGGGTGGTGAGGGAAAAGCCCGTGGTGGTGGAGGAAGTCCTGTGTGGGGAGGAAAGAAGTCTGTTGGTGAGCAAAGCCGAGGGCGGTGAGGGAAGACCTTGGCGGTGAAGGAAGTCTCATGTGATGAGAGAAGTCCGTTGGTAAATGAAGTATAAGGTGGTAGGGAAAGTCCCATGTGGTAAGGGAAGAAAACCAAGTGTTGAGTGAAGTCCGTGTGTGGTTTCTTATTGGGCTTAGGCTTGGTGGGAACACCGTCAGTACCTCTCCTGGGGTGGGGAGTTCTACACTGGATTCAGCATTGCAGTCACTCACACCTGTGGATACATTCTTCTCAGAGGATAACCAGACAATAGTACCACCTTTCTCAAGTTCCTGTCACAGTCCAAATGAGTAGGCATATTCAGGGAGGGGTAGGCTTCGGTGAGCAGCTGCTTCTTTGCACAGTTTACTACAGTGGACAAAAGTCTTCCAGTGATTTTAAGAACGTTTCAGCCATAAACCATTTCAGTGTCTCACAAACATATAACCCCAAACTTCTTGTCTGCCTAACATACAAACTGGTAATAAATACAGTATTTCATATTTTATTTTGTGTTTTTTCTAGTCATACATGTAACACTTGTCTGTTTCATAGAAAGGGTGACGTTATCTACATGAAGCCTCTTTGAGGAGGGGAGATATATTTATTTTTCACGCAGGAACATTGGTACATACTGTCATAATTGTCTAAACTGAAAATTGGCTGTACGTGTGCAGACTGATCTTCAGATGTCTTATGCTAAGCACCCAGAAAATGGGGAAAAAAGGTTATCTTGGAAAAATTTTATTTGTCTTGGTCAGCAACATATAGGAACACTGGAAAAGAAATCAAAAGTAGTAAAACAAAACAACCGCCAGCTAAGCTAACCATATTTGAATGAGATTTCAAAACCTCCAAAGTTCTTAAACCTTCCATTAAAACTGGTGGGATGGAGAAGACAGGCCCAGGTAAGTACCCTTATTGAGACAAGGCTGGCACAGGTCCACAGCCATATATTGGGCAGCTGCCTTGCCTGTGAGCATGTGCTTAGCTCTGAACTACCCACCACGTCTGTTGTTTCCCAGGGAGGGGGACATGGGGTAGAGGAAAAGCTGGGAGTTTGGAAGTAAGCCAAAGGATGCTGGTCTGCTTGTCACTACAACAGTGCTTGGTTCCTTGTTCAGTCCAGAGCACTGTTTTCCTTACCTCTGCCTATTCTGCCATAAATTAGGCAGGGAATGTTTTGTCAGATTGACCCTATCATTTTCCTTCCTTTTCAGCAGTGACCATCCTGTGTACTTAATTGGATGGTTTCTCTGGAGTTTAAAAAAAAAAAAAAAGGCAGTCTAATTTAAGATGCATTGTAACACACAGCCATACACAGTACCTGTGCATTGAAGTATCACAGACAATCTTAATTCCACTATTGCTAACCATTCCTTTCAAGTGGTCAAATTTCCAAACTGTTCCTCTGCTTGAAGATGTCATAGAGTTATTTTTAAAAGTTAGAAGTAAAATCAGTATTCCTTAAGGATACTTAAGGAAGGGTGCAAGGTGACAACACTGTAATAGTTTCATGATTTGTTCTTTTAGTCTCTCAATTTATGTAACTCAGAAAGTTCTCATACCACAAGTTATCCTTAGTTCATAATCCATTTTTCTTCTAGTAATTGTGCTAACTGTGTCTTAAATCTGTGTAGACTTTAGGAGGCAATCCTATGATTATGGGGTTATAAGCAAGGTAATTCAGAGTTTACGTATTGTGTGAAGTATCTTCTTTGATTTTGGTTTTTTTTTTCCCCTCCTCAAAGTGCAGTAGAAGCATATCTGTAAAGCAAAACAGTTCATGATGAGGACCCATGACCTTTATTTCAGAGTAGCTCTAGAGTGGCAAGCATCTATGAAAGCTTGGAGTATATTTTTTGTTTAGTTTCATTGAAAATTAATCCAGTTTTATGCACTCTTAATACCAGACATGAACCAAGGTTTATAAAAGGGGATGTCTGAAAATTTAACTTGAAAAGCCCATGTCTGATCCAAAGTAAAACACCCATGTAGGCACATCAACTGAATAGTTGATTGTTGTCTAAGTAGGAGGCCTTTACTCTTTCTGCCCTGCTGAGGAACTTGGCCCAATGAGGCAAAAGAAGCATAATCCAGCAAAGTAAAGGAAATTCACTGAACGGGTAGTCCAGTAAGTACATGGAAGGACTCCATAAATGAGATAAAATGTCACTAGAGAAAACCTCATGACTGAGAGCTAGCATAAAATTTCCAATCAAATGATACAAGATTTCCAAATGTACAAGCAGGTAGGATCTTGTGAAGTATTGGGTAATTTTCATGGTTGAATCACTTTTGGACGTTTCATCTGTAAATAAATTTTTATATATAATGGAAGAACTGCAGAAAGTTCTAAATCTCTTCAAAACTATTGTTTATAAAATGGGGTTTTATTTTAATAAAAATTATTAAGAATAAGAACAAGTATATCATTTCAGTTATCAAGGAAAGTAATGTTCCATTAATGAAAAGTGTTTTATTAATGTAGAAGAAAATGTAAAATTAAAATAAAGTTTTTTACAGTTGTACCACTGAAAATCAAAAGTCTCTTTCTTGCACAGTGATTGAAAATATCAATCACAGAATTCCATTAGACCAGATTGCTCAAAGGCCATCCAACCTGGCCTTGCAATCATTAATTATTACCATATAATAGTACCAACTTGATGCATGTAATGACTTCAAATGCAATGCATTTTCCCATACTTATCTCCTTACACATGTTGTGAATTTAAAAGTATAACATAGTATGTTTATTTTTAGTACACCTCCTGATAATCTCTCAATTCAAGAATTTCAGAAGAATGAGAGTATTGATGTTGAGGTAAGGAGCCTATAATATATACTGAATCTCATAAAGAGTAACATTCACAAGTTGCATTTGGTTCTGAAATATTTTTTTTTAAAAGTTACCCTTTCAGTATTTTTTCTGTGATATTGTATTCCTTTTTGAAAATAAGACAGGAAATTTATAGGCCCAAAATTCATCTGCTTCAGGGTGATGCAAAAAGTAGAAGGTGGAATGCCAAAAACTACTTCTTGTCCTCTCAACTTCAAAGCAACGTACAGCAGCTAAACCAGAATGTTTCTGCCTCTAACACATTACATGATCCTTACTTATTGTGTTATTGCCAAGCAATTGCACAGGTAATTGTAAACCACAGAGAAAGCTGACAATTAAACCTGAAGTGAGTGCTTTCTGTGTTGAAGGGGGCAGTCAGCAATGAAATCGTTGCCCTTCAGATGTGTTCTCAATACTGAGAAACTTCTGCATAAATGAAGAAATGATGTTGTGTTTGTGCAGCACAGAGACGGGTGTAATTGTAGAGAGATAATGTTTGGTTGGATAAGACTGAAGAAAATGAAGAGAAGATGATACTTGAAATGAAGAGGGACTTGTCCCCTTTCACTCCAGGACAAAGAGATGTGGTAGAACAGGGATTAGGGGTACAAAGCAAAAGGAGTGGCAGAGAAGTATGGGTTTGATTCCCTGTCATCTTTCCAGAGTGGCAGCTGGGACACAAAGATTTCTGGATGAAAAGCGGGAGTGGTTCTGCCTGCAGTGAGCAGAACTCTCTGATCTAATGCATTAATTTATGGAGATCTAAACCCACTTTGTTCCTCCATGGGAGTATCAAGACAAGGATAGAAAGCATTTCAGTTAATGTGTATTGCCTTAAGCTTGTTTAGGCAATAAACTCACTTGTTCTGCTTTGCAGATGTTACACTGTAAGCATGTGATATGCGTGTTAATGTTGTACTGAGGATATTGAATTGTGGGGAGGGAGAGGGAAATTCCTAATGTTAGATTTTCTCTTTTCAATACCATAAGTTTGATTTGAAGAATATACTTCAAATGTCAGTGGAAATCTCAGTGATAACTCCTTCAGAAACTCTGGCAGAAGTGGGGGGAAAAGGTTTATTATTTCAAGTTTAATGTTCCATGCAAGACCACAATTTGGGATGTATCTGCAAATTTTAAAAGCTAAGCAATAGAAGATTTTGTAGTTTCATTAGGCCTGTCCCTCTTGTGTAATGTTTCTGTCTTCATACTAGATTTACAATTTTAATATTCAGAAAGCCAATATAAATATATTTAATTTATTTTAGGTGGTGCAGCTTATCAGCACAGAGATACTGCCATATGCTAATTTTATTCCTAAGGAATTTGTTGGTCAAATAATGACTATGCTCAACAAAGGTTCAATACATTCTCAATCCTCCTCCTTTACAGGTATGGTACCTGAATGACAAAAGCTATGGTATTTAAGTCTACTAGAAAATAATTAAAATGTTGTGAGTACTTACTCTGATAAAGACTTTAAGTTCCATGGCATGTATTCATTATAGACTGTTTGATATCCAGCTTGTTTTTATGAACTATATTTTGTGGAAGTTGCCAAGCATTCCTTGCAATTTTTTAAAAATTATTTCCTTACTGCTTGGCTAGTATCGTATATAATATTGTACTTGTGTTAGTTTCTACATAGTTTATTTTACTTTGTGCCAGTTTTAACAAAAATTTCAGACAATTGTAAGACAGATGTAATATCCTGTTCTGAAAAACAAAATGACCTTAGCATAACTATATGGTGTACCTAACCAGATGCCTTCTCTGCCTTTAAGAAAAAATCACCTATGGTCTTTTTTGAAAGATAAAAATGAACATAAACCATTACATAGAAAAATATTTGGAATGTACAGTACTAAATATTAGTATTTATGCTGAAGAACTGGGGTTGCTGGGTGTTTAATTGATTTCATGTATTTTATTACTAAAGCAATGTCAAGTATATGCCATGTTACTGAGCATGTTGCGTAATTCATCTTTTATTTTTTGAAGTATTGTGATTTTTGCACAGTCATTTTTTATTAGAATGTATTCTTAATATTTGTTCTTATCACTGTTAATATTTATTAATACTAGAGGATTGATAGCCTTTTTTCAAAGTATAATAAACCGACTGAAATGCAACATCATGCGCACTGGACAATTAGATATGTCATTTTACTTTGACAGAAGCTGAAATAGATATTCGAATGAGAGAGGAGTTTTCTAAGGTGTGTTTTGAAACACTGCTCCAGTTTTCATTCAGTAATAAAGTCACAACTCCTCAGGAAGGCTACATTTCTAGGATGGCACTTTCTGTGCTCTTGAAAAGGTCCCAGGATGTATTGCATCGCTACATAGAAGATGAGAGATTGAGTGGCAAATGTCCTCTTCCACGGTATGTGTGTTTTCTTTAGGAACTGAAGGTATTACCAGGACTTTATGAGAGGAAGGCTGCATTCATGAAAAAAATACTTAGTCATGAAAAAAATAAGGGGGGGTGTGTTGAAATGTAAAAGCCAGTGAAATATTTGTGGGGAAGACATTTCAAAGAAAATGTTGGTACCAATTTTTTGTTGAAAAACCTTTAAATAATAATGGTCGTATTCTGTGCTTTTACATTTTCAGTTACTGAAACAACATATCTGATATCTATAGCATAATACTTCTGAAATCTGATTTCTTTTTATTCCCAATAGAGCTATGTGTAGTTACTAAATTGAGATGTGGAGTCTTACCAAAAATAAGATAAAATATCCCAATAGCAACATTGTGAATCATTACTCAAGTAACTGTTCTTGAAATGGAAAATTTGACTGAAGTACTAAGAAATTCTTTAAAATAGGAACTTATTTGAAATTCACTTAACTTTTGAAGGTTTTGATCATGAATGTGGAAATTGATTATTATGTTACTTTTAATCATGTATTTTGATATGAGTATTTTCAGATTGAGATGTGTATGGTGTTACTGTTTAGAGGATCAAATTTAAAGCTATCCTAGCTGAGACAACAGCAATGATGGTGATAAAGTTAAAGAAAAATGATAACATTAATCTCTAACTATCCTTTTAATGGCAGGCTTCATTGCAGCTGTTTGCCATTGGGTGTTGTTTTCATGTTGTGTAAGTTTCATAGAAAACTTATATTCTTAAGGCAAAAATGAGTAGTTGACTGTTTGCATTTTTTCATTTCTAGGCAGCAAGTAACAGAAATCATATTTGTTTTAAAAGCTGTCAGCACTCTCATAGATTCACTTAAAAAAACTCAACCTGAAAATGGTAAGTTACTGTTAAACAACATGGTTCTAAACAAGGTAATGTTACATCTGCCACAAAGATATATTTATTATTTCCTGTAGTAATTTTCCCAGAAATTTGAAAGAAAAGTGTAGTCTGTAAGATTCAGTGTTTTGTAATTCTTTGTATTTGCAGGTGGCAGGTAGACAGAAACAAAAACCACAAAGTTTTTCCAGTATGCCTAAAAGCATAAGGTTCTAAAATATATTTAATAAAAGAGAACCTCAATTTGTGGTGTCCTTTTCTAAAAACAAAGAAACCAAAAAGCTGCCATAAAACATTAGTGGAATTCTTAAATATATGAAGTCTTGATAGATCCTTTTTTCTTTCCATGATACCTTTGTAGGTCTTTATGGATCTTGTTCACATAGGTGCCCTCTGTAGTTGAAGCGGGTGTACAAGCTAAATGCACAGACAGGCTGGTAGATATTTAAACTTGTGGTCTTGCTATAGCTCTCTTCCTGCTTAAGTATCTCATGTGCCCTGGATTGAGAAAGATGTCTTAGCTCATTGATGCCCAAGTAAATGGTTGACAGATGTATTTAAAAGGTTGAATTAAATGAAAGACCTCAACTTCATTTATAATCATGTATCCTGTTCCTCCTGTAAGCTGCACCTACAGCGTATGTGTGGAGAGTTCTTGCAAGAAAACCTAGTCATGAGTCTTGGTATTGGACTCTGAAATTCTGGCAGAATTGCATATGCAACACTTCCCTCTACTTCCCTGCTTTTGATATTACAAAGAACAGAAAAAAACCCCTTTTCAACCCTGAAATAAACAAACAAACCAGTCTTTCCAGAAAAACACAGGCAGGTGGGTTTCTGCAAAGAGGCAGTGCCTCATTTACAGCATCACTGAGCAGCCAGAGTTATGATAATGTGTTTTCCAAGGCTGATGGCAAAAGGGTGCAGGCAGAACTATGCCAGGATGCATAAAGCCTTTTGGCAAACCCTGAAGGCAACAGAAGTACTACTTTGGTGGGTCTTCCTCTTAGAAGGGTAGAGTAGCCAGCTCAGCTGGACTGTTCCCCACATCCCTCTTCCTGTAATGAGAGGCATTCTTCCCCTGGACATATGCAGCAGTGCTTGCCAAACCTCCTGTGCACTTTCTTATAAAGAGAACCACTAGACAAATTACAGAATCACTTCACTCCCACTTCTTCTACCTTGTAATAATTTTATTTATTTAAGATAATTATTAATGTTGTCTGAAATCAGGGGTTGTTTTCTTTTAAAAGCAGAGCTAAAACAGAAATAAGCAATAAGATTAATAAATAAGATTCATGCTTCAATGTTTAATTTCACTTGTTGGAGTAACAAACTTTACTATGGATATTTTTTTTTCTTGGTCCAGCGTTTCTATTTCTGCTTTCTATAGCTCTTGTAATCTGGAATGATCTGAAATCAAAAGCAAGTCTCAGTGGTGACAATTTTCCAGAAGTGAGATATGTGTCCAGTTCAGTTTTCTGTCTGTAGCAGAGAAAAGCGGGCAGAAAATGCACATAGATTACAGATTTAATAAAAGTATTATCTTAAATTTGTCAGTTCTTCATCCAGAAAACACAGTGAATTACTCATATGTAGAAACACAGGTGTGTAGTACCATTTTATGGATATTATCCCATCTGGCCTCCAGTTGTGGCTGCAAAAAAAGAATATGGCTCTCCTGCGGAAATCATACCTTATATCTGAGTGCCCTGTGGGGATGCCATAGTGTCTGTATAGCACTGGCTACCTATGTTTAGGCAGCTGAGTGTGCCCTTATTTATACAAGTACTGAAAAAAAATTTGTTGTAAGAATTTGGACAGCAGTAAGTGATTCAGTCTGTTGTTTTCTTCCTTGCAGTTGATGCTAGCACATGGGCACAAGTTATTGCCTTGTACCCGACTTTAGTAGAATGTATTACCTGCTCATCCTCGGAAGTGTGCTCTGCTCTGAAGGAGGCACTGGTTCCTTTTAAGGACTTCATGCATCCACCAGCATCCAAGGTACAGAATGGAGAGTCTTGACCCCATAAAACTTCTTTTTTATTCTTGAAGGGAAAAAAAGTATCCAAAAATGTTTGTTCCCGGGTGAAGTTTCTCTGAGGAAATCTCTTGTGACTAGTACTTTGGCAACTGTGCTGACTGCCTTTTAACTGTACTAACAAGAGCTCAGTAAGTCGTGAATATAGGCTATATCTCAAAGGTTCCAGAGTGAGTAGCAGTGCAAACCTTTAATAAATTTAACTGACTAGTTGGAATCATTTATAATCTAATGTACTTGCTACAGTATCTTGAAGTGGTGATTGAAAAGTGGGCTTATGTACAGCTTGTTGTGTATGTGTTAATGATGTAATTAAAAATATTTCAATTCAGTCAGATTTATTAGGCTGGTGTTTTGCACCCTTTTTTTGAAGTACGAATTGTACTAAAATTTTATGCAAGATGGTACTGTAACATTCCATATATCTGTAACCAGCCTTTGTAAACAAAGGGAACTGATATACTTGTGTGTATAATAAATGGTACAGTTCTGTATAAAATAGTTGCATTTATTATTTAAATTCTTTTTAAAATATTGATAATGTCAAATGCTTGAAAATGTATTTATTATGAATAAGTTGTATGCTTGCATTTTTACTTACAGTTTGCCTTCTAAATTGCCAGATATGCTCATTCATATCTGATCATGTTATTAATTTTTGCTTAATTGAATGTATCTTCTTTGTGGCCATTGGACATCTACAAAGGGTCATATAACAAAAGATTGCAGCAAGCAGTCACAGTCTGCTGATCTCAAACTTCAGAGCAGTTGACCTGAACTAAGTTTGAATATGCAGAAATCCACTGTAGCACTTCAAGACTACCATACCTCACTTCATAATATATTTTTTCAAGATGTTTGTTTTACTTAACTCTGTCCATTTTTGTAGTTGCAGCCTTGCTTTAAAAAAAAACCCAAACATATTTGAGGATTGTTAGTCTTTTTTGGCCTTCTTGGCAAGTATCACAGTCTTTGAATCATGACCCAAGAAAGGTGATTTCAAGTATCTAAAATACTTGGCTGTAATACTGTGTTCAGTAATTCTAAGTGCTTTGTTTTGTAATGTCTTTTCAACCCAAACAAATTGTTCTAATCTTTTAATTATAAACTGTGTCTGATAAAAACCGCGAGAAGTGTAGTTTTGAAGATAGTTACTCATTTAGAAATGCAGTAAAATTCGTCATTAAGTAAATGTGAATGTTTCACTTTCACGTAATACACAATTGAAGTAAAACACTTTTAATAGTACTGTTTTTAAAGTTTGTGATCTAGCATTTAAACTCCTTATTTAATTCATTTTGATTTCAGTAATGTTTCACCTGTATTCACATATTTTTAATCTGTGATGTGAAAGCACAAAGGCCAAATATATATATAAAAAAAAGACAGGTGCCTTCCTATGGATTTCAGAGCTTATCTTTAGGGGTTTGTTTCTTCAAGTCTTTTGTAGATATTAAAAGATATTGTCATGCATAAGAAATGGTATTACATCTGTTTGCTTTGCACTTTCATGGCTAAAGGGACATTGATTGGTCCATATGAACAGGTGTAAAAGTTGTAGAAGCTTCAAGCTGAAGGTGTGATGAACTGGTCAGGGCTGCCCTGCATGAATAATGTTCTTCAAGCAGGGCTTTGGACAGGTTGCTCCCACAAGGCTCCAGTTTATGGTCCTTTTTAAAAGCTTTCTATTTCAAAGTACAGTAAATATTAAAGAGGCTTCAAACCTTGCACATTTCTGTTACCAAAGTTGCATAGAACTTAATTGTGAAGCGTGGATAGTTTTAAGAGAACACACAGTTTACATTAAAGAAACAAGTTCTTCTCATTAATAGAATTTATGTCAAAATACCTTCTGTGGAGGAGCAGTTCCAGTATACTGCAGAACTGGGTCTCGCATACAGGTAACAACATTATCCATACTCTGAAAGTGAAAACCTCACAACTGCTCTCCTAATTAGTGGAAGATAAGTCAAAGTCTATGAGGTTATTAAGGAAACAAAGCGTAAAACAGGAAAGAAGGGAATTAATTTGTTTTGGAATATATTATCTTAACCAGAATTTCTGAAAAGAGGTGTGCAGACCAAGCTGTGGGTAAATTTGTTTCTAATTAGTTTCTAATTGATTTTTCAGTGGTAATACAGGTGCATTTGTCCAATGAGGTAAATCTTCATTTTTATCTGTAATTCAAAAGGGGGATGCGTTAGTCTTTCCTGACTCTAAAACTGAGGCTATTTTACCACCTATAGACATTAATCTTCCAAAAATTTTGAAATAAACTACCAATGAGCTAACTTTCCTTTCTTTCCTCTTAATTACAAAATTAATAATATTTGTGCTATTTGAGGTGTGTTTTGGACATGCAAGCTTGGGTTGACTGGTAAAACTGCTTTCTTTTATTTGGTATAAATACTTTGAGAACTAAAAACAGAGCTACTTAGCTTAGAAAAGGTGTTTTCATTGAACTGATTGTCTGTGAATAAGAATTATTCCCTTTACTGTGCCTTCTTGTCTATCACTCAAATATTTCTTCCAACTTGAAGTATCAGTTTCTTTTTTCTCTTTGTACTTTCTGCTAAACATTCTTAGGGTTTCTTTGATGCAAACAGCATTTTTGAATGTTTAAATTTCACATTTTTACATGTTTTTAGCAAGGTAAATCTTGCTTTGGAAGAAATCGAATTAATTTAACATTACCTATTGAGTAGACCCATGTCCAAGTTCTTTTCAAGTCTGTAGGGTTGCTTATTCACGAGAAGTAAAACCCATGGACTTTTTCAGGATTGGGGTCTGCAGTGTGTCACTGAAGGCAGCTAGAAGAGGGATACAGCTGACTATATAGAAATGTGTCAGCTGGAAGTCAGAAGATAAGCATTAATTGCTTATTGAATGTAATTACAGTCTTCACCTTTTTCCTTCTTGTCTACAATTTTAAAAAAGACATGGATGGGAATTCAAATTATTACATTAATAGCATGTTCATATCAAGACTTTGGATTACTTGGGAAAACTTGTACATCTCAATGCCATGACCATTGCCTTAATGTACTCAAGGATTTAAGATTGCATAGTAACTGATTATGAAAAAAGAAAGAGGCCTCAAGCTGGGAACTTCTTAAAGAACATCTTATTCTTAGAAGTAACCTACAGTAGTTATTTGCTTATCTTCAGAGATGGTTATCTAACTGGAATCTGTTTTGTTCCCTTGTACATGAGCCTGCTTCCCCACCTCTTTTATTGGTGAACTGTGGAATGTTACTGGACATTAAACCACATGAAACACATGGTCACTGTAAATTATTTACAAGAGTAAGAGTACATCTGGGAAATTCAGTAGTTTTTCATCATATTCTGCAGATGGGGTTCTTTCTTTACTTGGGTTGAGTTGTTTCTTCTTGTCAAACAGCAAATCTTCTCATAGCTGGCCTTGAACTCTTCAGGCAAGATATTTTTAGCGAGATTAATGCCTGTCTTTTCCTCAGCACATGACAAGCACAAGTACTAGTCATCAGTGAGAGAAGGAATTGCTGTCCACAGCTGCCTTGTGAGCAGCGCGTATTCTGACTGCTACAGGCCCATAAGGATGTTTAAAGTGGGGTGCATCAGAAAATTCCAAATAAGGCAGCTAGTGTGTAGGGTTTGTTTAATTTGGAATCCAAAATTGTGCATAGATATGGCCTATATCCGTAGGTGTAAACCATTTAACCATCAGCAAAATATTGATATTATATTTTTATTCCCTGCAAAGAGCTTACTTTCTCCATGGATTTTCCACCCCTACCTTCTGACAGTACTTTTCTGTGTGTGCTTCAGGTGTAAGTTTTTGGGGCAGGGACTCTTCGTCTATACAGCATTTTGTATATCGGGGCAAGTATAAGTCCTATAACAATGATTGTAAAAAGTCAATGTAGAAGATAGATTTCATTTGGGGAGTACATACTCTTTAGGGTTCGTAGCTGAGTTGTAGTGTTCAGGTTTATGTCACATTCAAAGTATCTGACTGCTGTGTAATTCAAGACAGACAACATTACACCGCCTAGGAACCAGTTGCTGGGATCAAGAATGACTACAGCAGCAGCAAGTGAGCAAAATACTGCATGGATGGTTTAAGACAACTTGTGTGAGAAAGAAAGTGAAATTCAATACTCATGATTCTTAGGGAGGAGGGAGAACCTCAAAATAAAAATGACTGGACTTGAAGAAGGCAGCCCAGAAAATTGATAGGGAAGATCTCACAGAAGACAAGTTTGAGTTAAGAGAGGAACTGAGGAGATAAGACAGTTCCTTGGAGATGTGAAGGTCTTAACTGAAAATATGTACCAGACTAGCTGTAATAAGAGACCAACTCAGTTAAACAAGGAATTTCATTGAATTCAAATACAATGAGCAGGGGACCATGGAAGGTGGAAATTCAGATAACGCCAAAGAACAGTGTCAATAGATAGGGATGAAAGTAGATGAGATACACCAGTCAGCTGACAGAATAAATGCATAAATAGTAAAAGATTTGCACTAACAAAAGTTCTGACTACTTAAAAGAATATGGCTGTTGAAACAGGTGATTGGTGTTTGGTTCAAAGCTGCAATTTCTGTTGAATTATTTCGTTTGTTACAGTGATGACTGATCCAAAAAGTCACTGTCAACTGCCAGAGTATTGCTTGTGCAAATGATATGAGTGAGAAAGATTGAAGAAGCTTGCCTAGAAAAAGGAAAACAGCATAGAAAATGGTTATATCCTGTCAAATTGACTGAGCCGGACAAATTTCTTCCTGGTATTTAAAGAACTAATCTGAGTAATTTCAGCATTTTAAAGATCATCTTTGTGATGTCCTTCTGTCCTATCAGTTAGTGAGTAACATGCTAAAAAACAGTCCTTCTATTTCTGAGCTCCTTATTTAACCATTTTTGTCTTGATTAGGAAACAACTTTGATAAAAAGGATAAGGTAGCTGTGTGTTCACTGTGCTAACTGCAGGACTTCACTAGCAAGAGATGAGACCATTGCTTGAATTTCTTATCTATGTTTAAAGGAGCTCTCAGATAAGCTTATTTTTGAAATCAGTATGATAAACTTTTCTCTTTCCATGTTAACATGTTTATTCCCACTGGTGGTCCAGATGCCTGCCTTAAGAACTTCATAAGAAATCTCATTTATCTTCTTTTTACCTGAAGCATGATATCCTTATGGAAGGAATGAGTTAAGTACAGCTACCATCTTTTTCTTCAATCAAAAATACTGCAATGTTGAAGCATACTCAAAGGCATCATCCCATCAGTCTGTTTTGTTTTCAGAAGAGATTACCAATGAGAAAGAAAATCCCTTGGAAATCAGGTCTCGGTTTGGCATCTTCACAGTTTCGTTACCGAAGACTCTGATCTTCAAAGTGGAGTCATACCTGTTGCTCTCTGTGCACAGAACATCTGTCTTAGTCTTGGCAGGAGTCTCCATGGCCAGTGGTATCTCCAAAGCTGATAGCTTTAAGACTGCAGAGGCTTGTGAGGATGTGACAGTTGGAAACTTGAAACTTGTCCAAACTTTACATTGCCTAGTCTGTTGTTTTTAATGTTAACTATTTCTTACTTGGAACTATTAAAGTTGCCGAGGAACAGCTTATGTTTCTGGCTTCCTTGCCAGAAGACTCACTCTTCTTTCCCCCATCACATCACAAACTAATGCCTGGTCATGAGGGGAGAGACTGAAAGGCTCCATAGAAAAATGGCAGCCAAAACTGGATTGCCATCAATTCAGAGAGCAGAGAGAGCAGTCTGGTTTTGATCAGCCTCTCTCATAAGAAAACATGAAGAGGACAGGAGTATTAAGTGCATAGTACTGCTGGCATGTACATGTACAAAGACCTGGTTTCTGGAGTACATCACAAGTATTACTTGCAGATTTACTTACTGAACATCTCTTCATGCCTCCTTGCTTGGCATAGCATAATATGGTACTGCCTTACCACTAAAATGACCCCCAGAGTCTGCACAAAGTACTGTCCTAAAACAAATGAGGAAAGAGAAACATTTGTCTTAGAACAGAGTGACTTAAATATCTTCTTTCAAAATATGAAGTTAATAATGTACGTTACAGCTGCATGCACCATAATATCTTAAAATTTGAAGCAGTTATGTGTTGCCAAAGTCTCAAAGAGAATGCATTGAACCGATGGAGTAGCACAAACCCCTCCCTCTTTACAGAGTTAAGAGTGGGAAGCAAGTTCTTGAAGTGCTAAACTACAGTCAGAGGACCCCTGGTGGTCTAGTGGTTAGGATGCGGCGCTCTCACCACCGCGGCCCGGGTTCGATTCCCAGTCAGGGGACTCCTCCGGGCAGATGGAGCTCGTCAGCCCTGTAAGGCCATCCATCTAAGAGAAGGTCACTCTAAACAAACCTACGTCCTGAGGACCTCGCTGCCACCATCCGAGCTCGCTCGGCCCCAGTAGATGAACCTCAGGATTAAAGGGTGGGCTCAGTTCAGCGCACACTGTGTCTCACCTAAAAAATCCACTGCGCAGGCTCGAAGGGTAATGACCTTTCCCAAATCTTCGTTCGCAAAGACTGGCCATGATGATGATGATGATGATGATGATGATGAAACTACAGTCTAATAGCAGTAGCTGTTTCTTGCAGTTTAATTTCACTTTAATCAGCTCAATTCAAACAACTAGGTCAAATTTGGAAATGGGTTAGGAATTGAAAAAGTTTTGGGTTTTTTTTTCTTTCCATACACAGGATAGACCTATGAAGGTAAAATCCACTGTTATCTAAAAGGTGAAGGCAGTGGCAACCAGAAACAATCAGTTGTCCTCTTTGTTAACAAAATGTATTTCATGGATTTTTCCAATCCATTTAAAACAGATCTAATCTAAAAATTATTTTAAGTGCCATTTTCTGTATTACTGCACTTTGCATCCAAACAGAGCTCTTGGCAAACTAATTAAGTGCTACATAATAAGAAAATGTATGCAGACATTTTCAGATAAAATGTAACCATTTAGCATTTATAAGCTATAGAATCTTAACTATGAAAAATGTATTCCCTAGTTCTAAAAGGTTGCCAATCGTTGTGAAGTGACTATATTTAATTGCAAACAAACATTGAAATAATTGCTAATGAAGTAACAATAATCTTTTAGAAGAGATAAATATAGATGCAAAATCGGGCTTAAAACATAGGTTTTTGTTTATTTAAGTCATTATTAAAAAGAAGTAACTTTTTACAGAAATCATTCCTCCTGTAATCAAACTTAGGAGAGGCAGTAAGTAGTATGTGCTTTGAGATGCACAAGTTGGATTTCTTTTCTGAGATCTCAGTAACTAAAATATTGAGGTCTACCACAAGATTAAATAACCTGATTTTCATTTGCAATCAGGGAAGACAAAATAGGCAGGCCTGGCAGGAGAACCATTCTGTCCTAAAAGAGGTCACGTAAGTTGCTATGTGGTAGTGACAGCGCTTGCTACCAGAGCATAGGAAAACTTCTTTAGGCTTAGATGTCTGGTGTTTCATGGTTTTTTTTTTTTAAGTTTACTTTAAACATCTCAAAATGGAGATGAGAGAGCTACAGTAAATGCAGTTGACCTTGCTATTGCCATGTGTTGATGGTGCTGCAGTTTTTCTGAGTTCCCCTAACAGCATCTTTGTGGTTTTTGTTTGTTTGCATTTTGGACCTTTATATGTCCTTTGCAAGGGGCTTACTCTAAGGCTTGCCTGTTCCCCCCTCCTCCCCCCTCCCTCGGAGATCATGTTTAAATATTTATTTGTTGTACCCTGTGTCTGCAAGGGATAACATGCTGTGACTTCCTTGTTGTCATGGCATTAGTCTAAATAATTAGACAAAGAGTTAAGAGATCTACAGTTACTGTTAGTGTAGAACACTGAGCTCTTTTTGAACTTTAAATTCTCCTTGCTACTGATCTGTCTTGGTTTTCCATTGCTTCCCCAGTCTGGACAAGTATGTGACATTATTGTCTTCATGAACTCAGTAAACTGAACTAAACATTTCCAGTCCTGCTACACTTATGTACACTCATCAGAGAATTTTTCCATTTGTTTTTTATGTTACATTTAACTGCTGCTTTTTCCCCAAATGTTTCAGCAAGGGTACAGTTACTTCTGATATGTACAGCTTATTTTTGTCATTTGAATTTCTCATCTTTGAGGAAAATGAGAAATACTATCTAGTAAGAGTGAGTTCTTTCAAAGCCCCTACACATTCACACTCTCACTAAAAAGACTTGAATTACTCCAAGTAATTAAGGGCTCCCATCCTCAAAATCTTTCAAGCTTTGCATTACAGGGTGTGGGAAAGAGAGAGGGAATCAGAAAAGTGGGTGGCTCCAACAAACATTTAAGATCTGGAAGCATGCAGATTGATACCTGTATCCATCTGCAGCCTTGCATATTTCCTAACCTTTTAGGTCCTTTTTCATTGCTTTCCAGGATCTGCTTTAATGACTCTTGGAGTTCTTGTTTTTAGATAAATGAAAATCCAGAAAGAAAATATCAGTATAGGTGTTCTGATTTGCCATATAATAAACTCTGATATACTCTAAGTATCTGCCAGTACTTTGTACTGATATCTGATTATAATTTCTGCCTGTACATGATAAATGACAAATACTTCAATTAATAAACTTAACAACCTCCAAGAGGAAACAGTATTCTACTGTTGTTTATCTCCCCTTCATATAAATAATTAAATTGATCCAAATGATGTGGTTTAAATTTACATTTTACTTTTGCCCAGAAGTGCTGATTTTCCTAATATAGAAATTGCTAACTTCTTGTCTAAGAAACTTTCTAAATGTTTTCATGATGTTAAGATGGGTTTCAGTCTGTTAATGAGTGTAAAAGAGACCTTAATTCAGGAAAACAAGTCATTGAAGTGTGAAATACTGATAGTCTTGTGTAAAAGTTGCTTTACATTATAGTTGAAGTGGCTTGAGAACAGAAGGGAGCACATAAAAAAATTAACCCAGAATTAAGTAAAAACTTTAATATTCCACATATGGAAGAATTTTTTCCACTACCGATATATTTTGTAATATAGTTAAAATAAATCTGATTATTTTATAGGAAAAACAGTATTATAATACCTAGCTTTTGCTTTTTCTTTTTAATAAACACTTAAAATTTCCCAATTTTAAATTGTTTCTTTTTCAGAACTGGGTTTTCATGTGTATGACAACTTAACTGAGTAGGAACAGAGCATACATTTCCTTGGTGCGTCTGTATTTGTAATACTTTGCCTCTCCTTATTTGACTTCAAATACCCAACAATTAAGTCTCACTGCCCCTGTGAGAAATAGCATTACCTGGCTTTACCGAGGAAAACAGGAATTGAGATAAAATGGTCTGAAGGAGATCAAACAGTCCCTTCCAGTACCAGAAGTAAAGGACTCCGAGTTACTGGGTACTTCCATTTTCTCAGCTGTAGAATGTTCTTTAATGTGCCAGGCAGTATCAAAAACATACGTACTTCATAAGCATACAGAAACTCTTGGCATGTTTTCTCCAACAGAATGTTTGGTTTAAAAGTCTTTTAAACAAGCGATCAGTGATCTGATTGTGCCTGATGCTTAAGATAGGTAGCAATTAAAAAATGGGAAACCACGTAATTTTATCTTTGTCTCTAAGGTGGCAATGTTTTGGCTTCTTTCTAGTGTGACTTTCTCAAGTACAACTTTGTTGCAAGTTGTCATTAGAGGCATTGCATTTCATTCTTAACCCGTGTTGCAAATAGTTTTGCACTGGAAACTCCAAGACTATTGTGTATTATTTCCATATTTTGCATCACTGATTATTGTTAATACAGTCTTTGTAAACGCAGTTACACATTTTATTTTAAACTCTTGCAGTCTAATCCCTGTTGTGTGCTGGCAGTTGTTTTTTCAATAAATTTGTTCATAAATGAGTTGGTGGTGAAGGGCAAGAACGGTCGACCAGAACGTTAGTTTAACTTTGGTGAACCTGTAATGAGGTTCCCAGTGTTTCTTTGAGGTCAATTTCTGTGGGGAGTAATTGTCTTGGAGCCTGTTTCCATTTAGAAGGAAAAGAGCTTCCAAGTTAAAGTGCAGAGCCAAGGCAGGCACTGTTGGTACTCTAAAAGCCCGTGCCCGCTCTGCCTCTCGGGCTGAGGCTGTAACAATCCCCCTCCCTGAACACGGGACTGTGCGGTGACATCCCAGCGCCATCCTGTTGCTGGTGCCGCCGCGGCCCCGGGCGGTGGCGCCTCTCCTGCCCCACCGGGCCTGCCGCTGCCGCGCCGCTCCGGAGTGCGTTCCCAGCGGAAAAAGCCCCCGCTCGCGGGCGTCTGCTCCCTCCCGCCCCCGCCTGCGCCTCCGTGGGCCCCGCTCCGGCCGCAGCGCCCCCGATCGAGAGCGACAATAGCGCTCTTCCCGACGCCCCGCGCGCTGCCGGCGGGAGCGGGCGGGGCCGCGCTGAGGAGCGGCCTCGCACCGCTCCGCGCCTCTTGGCGCCCGCGCCGGGGCAGCGCTCCCCCCTCCCTCTGCAAGATGGCGGCGGCCGGGTGAGTGACATGCCCGGTCACGTGGGCGCGGAGCCCCTCTCCCCCCGCGTTACACGCTCTCCATGGCTCAGCCGGACCACACGGGCGGCGGCGGCGGACCGGACGGACGGACGGAGCCGCGGCGGGAAGCGGGGGCCGCGCGGAGCGCGGCGCTTCTTTGTCTGCGGCCTCGGCAAGGCGAGCGCCTTCCCTTCCCCGACCCTTCAGCGCCCTCGATAGAGGGCTCGGCTTCTTCTTCCCTGTCGGGAGAGGCGGCGAGGGCTTCCTCGCTGGGCGGCCGGGGCGGGGTCCTTCCGCGGCCCTTTCGCCCCGCCGGCGACACAGCGCGACCTCGGCGAGGGGGCCCGTGTCTGGCGCGCCCCGGCCCGTGGCCGCCGGCTCTGCGGGCAGCGGGCGGGACGGCCCGCGGACGGCGGAGGTCAGGGCGGCCGGTGGCCGCCGCCTCTCCGCCCCGCACCCCCTTTCCTCTGCGGCTGCCCGGGCCGCGCCGGTGGGGCCGCGCTGCGGGGAGGGCGGCGCGGGCAGGACCTGTGCCCTGCCGGCCCGCGGGGTGGGCGAGGGGGGCGGCTGGGGGGATTGGGGGGTGGAAGGTGTCTGTCTGCTGCGTTTCTGTTCCCCCCCCGTGTCTCTCCTTTCTTCCCTCCCTCCTTCCCCTCCCCGCCCCATCTGTTACAGGCTTGCGGAACTGTAGCTGTTTGAAATTAAACGTGATCTTTACTGTACCAGCTGGGGTCTGTAATGTATCTGATAAATGAAGCTCTTCCCGTCGGTTTCAGGTCATGCAAGGAAAAGGGCAAAGCTGGGGAGGGAGCTGGGCGGGGTTTCCCTTTGCTTTTCACAGTCAGGCGAGAGGAGTCTGGTTGATGTCTGCAACAGATAAAGGAGACGAGGATCATCGAAAGACCCCAGAGCCCTTTTGTCTTTCTGCTGTTTTTCCTTCTAATTTCACGTATCGCTGCTGTGTTGTCTACCTGCTCGTTTCCCCCTTCAGAAGGGGTCGGGAGCACCAGGGCCCTGGCTGAGGTAGTAGTTTGTGCTGTTGGTCGGGTTGTGACATTGCCCGCTGTGGAGATAACTGCGCAAGCTACTGCCTTGCTAGTGCTGGTGATGATCAGCTGCAGATGAAGACAATGACAGTGGGAATCCCCTTTGTTTTCCGAGATTGCATACTGCTGAGGTGGCAACAATTCCTTCTCCTAGTTCTGCAGGAGGAATCTAGCCTTGGCCACAGAGACGAGTAGTGGTGTTCGACCGCATCAGTAGGATGCCGCTTCTCTCACAGAGCTGGATGAAAAACCATTACTTTCACGCTGGCTGGAGGGCACCTGAATTTGGGCTGAAGAGCAAGTGTCTGCATTTCTTCTCAGACCTTATTATTCACATGACATCCTTGAAAGAGGTGGATTTTCTGTTTTGTGAAGATGGAAATCAGTGACAGACTTGTATTTTCTATGTTCTAATATGCAAAACTTGTTTGTGTAGTATTAAGTGCTTTTGCCTGAATAGTAAAAAGTCTTAAATATTTATCTAAGAAAAGCAAAAATATGTACTTACTACTTTCCTACACTGGTAAGAGTCCTTTTCAGTATAGTTGCCATTGTACTGCTTGGTGCTAACAGTTTTTTAGGTGAACTTCTGAGATACCTTTCCTGTATGTTTTGACTTATTGTGAAAAGCAAAGCCATGAATTTGCTATTGTGAATTAACTAAAACTGCTAGTATATTTATAGTGATGGCTAAAGGTATCTTTTTCATATGAATTTTAATGTGTTGATCGTTATTATAATGGCTTAAACTTGGAATATATTAAAATGTTTACAATAAATGTGCACAACTGTCTGCTATGTTTTTAAAAATGAAAGTTAATTTTTCAGTCTTTATAAGACCTATGAACAGGTTGTGGTTAATCTGTTGAGTTTATACTGAAAGTTAAAGCTCTAGCTAAACACTTGAAATTAAGTTTGTGCCTTAGTAGTGCTTCTAATTCACAGTTCTAATGTATTTATAATATTGGGAAGAACATAGTGATGTTTAACTGTCTCTTTTAATTTTTTGAACTCTGTGTGTTTAGAAGACATGCAGAGGTTGCTCTTGTACGTCTGCTGAATGTAAAGTGCCTTGCAGAACACAGAGAAGTTTAATCTGATGATGCTTCATTTCTGCCCTGTGCAGTGCATTATTCTGGTAATTCAAGCTCTGTCATAAACTAAACTTTTTAAAAGCTAGGTGTTCTCATGCTCGCTAATAAACTAACACATTAAGTATTCTTACTAGTAGAGGTTTTTTTGAAGTTAAATAGTGATCATAGTTGTTGACTGACTGCAAATTTAAAGCATATCCTGGTTTTTTCCCAGCTTAACTGAAGGGTCAAAAAGGATGCTATAGCTGCCTGCTTTTCACATCCTAACAGCACATCTCAAGCAGAGAGAGGCTCTTGAGGTTTGATCTGGAAGTTAGGATGGTATTTTCACAATCTACCTTTAGGCATCTATTTTAACTGGCCACCGATCCCTCTCTCTTCAGTGGAGAAGGCAGAGATATATTGCTGATACAAATCACACTTTTAAGTACCTTAATATTATTTGATCTGAATTGGCCTTTCAAGGAGCCTGTCTCTGTATGTTGATTTTAAAGGAGGTGAAGGTCCTTCAGCTAAGTGCCTGTAGGTGGGTTGCATGAAATTGTCCTCCCTGTTGCTTTGCCTTATGCTTAGGCAACTTGGTAGGACTAGATCTTGGCTCCCTTTGTAGCTTTTTGGGTTTGAGGGAGAGAATCAGTGAGAGAAAATGTGTTCAAGTATACTGCCATTAAGCACTTAGTTGCTTTATTTTCTGTGTACATTATCTCCTGTAAATTTTACTTGCCACCTGAACAGTTAGTTCTTTGTGCTCTGGATGGTGACTTCAGAGTTCAGGAGAATGTTAAGAACCTGTACTTAAAGTAAGTAAGGTAGTGCTACTGAAATAATGCAGATGGGGGACTACTGGTGAGATGAGGTGGTTTGTCCTCATGTCCACATTGGTCTTGATTATGTATTGCTTAGTAGGTTTTAGGTACGTACAAGTGAATTACTTCTTGGGGACTTGCATACAAGATGCTTAGCTCTGCTCTGGGGCTATCCATGCATTTCTTGGTTCAGAGCACTACTCAGTCTTGGATTCAGAATACAGATGTTGGTCCAGTCAAGTATCAGTCTTTACTGTTTAAGTCCGATTTCCTTAGCATACTTATATGAAGAAGGTTGCAACATCAGGCTTTGAGGCAAAAAGATTTAATTCTTCAGTGGAATGGAGAGCTTTATCTTAGTGAGGTCGTAAAAGTCAAAGCTGGTATTTCTGAATCTGTGAACACGGAAAATGGCAAGGGTAGCCCGTATCTTGCAAATTCAATGATTCTTTATTGTGATGTGATTAATTAGTCGGGAAAAAAATTGCATCACGCCAATTAAAAAAGCGGTACTGCTGGCACATTGTTGTCTATGGCATTGTCTCATGCTGAAGTTTTTTCCCCTCTATTCTTCAGAGGTTTTCACACAACTTCTTGTGTAAATTTGTGTAGAAACACTAAAACAGGCACATGGCTGAGTTGATAGAATTTCTCTGCAAAGTTACTTAGTTTATAGTATCCCTATTGTGTATTGTTTGCTGTGCTGGGTGAAAGTGCTGCAAGAAATGTTCCTCTGTTGCTTTTCTGAGCACTTCTTTTGACTCACGGAATAATAAAAATGCATTGAGATTCACAGCATAGTCGATTAAGCTTTAGATGCTCTTATTCCCTGGTTTGATGTCTTTTTGCACTATTGTCTTACCTATTCTGTGAAGAACAGTCACCAGCTGCTCACCCCTCCAGCTACTGTCTGTCAATGCCGCTTCTAAAGATACTGGCATGCATCAACCTAAAATCTTAGATTCAAGATAGTTGCTTCCCTGCAGGGTGCAGTTGCCCTCTCTGTCACCAAGGAGAGTGCTGTGTTCCCATGCTAGCAGAATTGATATTTGAGAACTTGTCTTCACTGGGAGCTGGCTTGGGTCTTCTACTTTGGTAGGTCTTGAACCATGCACATAATAATGACTGAGACCTCATGCTTTACACTGGGAAGCAGCTTGAGACAGTAAGAGGAAATACCAGTTTCTAGAGAATTACATCTGTAAATACATAAACAGTTAAAATGCATCAATGCATTAAATAAGTCATGTCTGCAGCTTTTCATTTGATATTTTCTCTGTAAGAATGAGTACTAAGTTAACATAAGGAAATGCTTACTCTAGTAATTACAAATGAAAGTGGACCACATTCTTTAAATACTTTACTTGCATCTTCCACTATCCTGTGTTTAAGTGTTGCTCAATGAAATTATAAAAATTAGTTCTAGAACATTGGTTCTGGAGGAGGTTTTATATCTCGTATGTATATATGTACATGGTCTATGCCTCTAGAGAGATTCTATAGCAGAAATAGAAGTGCTATTCAAAACAGAAGTATGAATATTTGGGAAACTGGTCTTAAGTATCCAGATTCCAGTTCTCTAGGATGTCTTGAATATTAGCATTATAATATGTATTTGGATCATAATTTATACAAATTTATAATTTTTTTTTAGTAGTCAATCTTTTTAGCTGAAAAACTGAGGTTTTAGCTTTTAGCCTTGCAGCTACATTAATGTACAGGCTTTGTGAACTTCTGTCCAAAATGAACATGTGTCCTGCCACTGAAGGTGTTAGATGCAAGGAGAAATATAACAGAAAAAGTTACTTTACTGGGGATTTAGTGGAATCTCTGAAGTGAAAGGCTTGCATTTAATGGAAAGGGTCAGGAGTGTTTCCTCAGACATGGAAAGTGCTACAGTGAAAGCTGCTGTGTTTGCTCTGGGAAGCAAATCTGAAGACTGGAAGTGAACTCTGTTTCTTCTCCCTGGTCAAGACTTTACCAGCAGAAAAGGCTCTCTTACCTGGCTTTCCAGTTTCTCTTCATAAGTCTGCTTATTTCTGTTGTCTTTTATTTTCCTTGTACCTGAAGTTCTTGTTCTTGCCTTATTAGTTTGTATACCCTGCAATCCAAGCAAAACTGCTTGTATCTTCTCAGTTTGCCTGCCTGTTTTAGGCTTCTGGTGAAGTTTTGCAGTGACTGCAACAAAGAAGTATCTTGGTGCATGACAGTAGCTACATCCGGAACTTAGTGATGCCAGTGCATCAGAACACAAATGGAAAAAAAATCCAGTCTTGCACCTTCTTTTGTAAATGCTGGAAGTCTCTTGTTCTAGGCCACTTAAGAAAATAACATCCATGATGCCTGGTTATCAGATCCCTTCCTGGTCCCTGATTACCTTATTACTGTTTTCCACCCTTTCCACACTGACTTTTCAAGCCAGGAACTGTTTTCAGCCACTTGAAAGAAGGCTGATGTTTTTTAAAAAAATTATGTACTTCTCACTTCCATGAAAATAGGTTTAAACATCTCATTGTTAAAGTAGTGTGATGTTTCCCAATTCCCCCTTTCACCTGAAGAGAACTTGGAGTATTCCTCATCCCATTTTGAAGGGTGCTTTATCTATCCTCTGTTTCATCCTTTGCAAGAAGCGAGGATTTTGCTTAATATTTATCCAGCCTTGTCCCACAAAAATGAGATGAAGGAATTGGTATGAAAATTGGTATGCCTCATTGAATGAGGCAAGAGCCTACCTTCTGTGTGGAGGATGTATTGGAAGAGAAGAGGGGATACTTCTGCTGATAGTTAACTTTGGAAGTACCACATTAGGAGGGACTGTTCAAATTATAACCCAGTGACCTGTGGCACATGTTCCTAGAAGGAACATTACTTTGTTGCTGAGGCTTTTGACCAGAAAGGCAGGAGCATCTTTCGTGTGCCACCTGCAAAGAAAAAGAGTAGATATGGAGGCAAATAAAATATGGCAACAGATTTTCAGCTCCTTTGAAATTTGTTTTTTTTCAACTCTGGTTTCTGGTTTATCTGGTAAAAATCAGTGTGGTTTGTTTGTGTGTTTTTTGCTGAGGCCTTGTGTTTCAGGCTGAAGCTTGGTTTTCAGTCTAAAAAGGGTCTTGTTCCCTCCTGGAGTTTCTGCACCATGCTCTTAAAGGGGGGGTTGGTCCAGTTGAGGGGCTTCCAGAAGGAAGCTTCTGCAAGATTAAAATAAACCTAAAAATAGTATGTTTTAATTATTAAAATCTTTGCTTATGATAGTGAATTATATTTCAGTATTTGAAGTATTAAGTGGGACCTTTTTTCTTAGATAGGTGTAAGTGAAAGCTATATCACTCTTGTCCAGGAAAGTTATACCTGAGATGAATTGTGGTTTTGTACAGTACCATGGGATTCATCAGGCAGTGGTCTGATGATCCTGGTGAGTCCCTTCCAACTCAGGATTGCTGCATCTAATTCTGGTCGCCTGGTGGACCATTACTTTAGAATGGATATGTCTGATGTCTGAATCCATGTTACTGGGCAGTTTGTATCATGATGATGCAAAAACTTACCGCATGATGTTTTCTCTACAGTTCTCAGGCTAAGTAGAAGATAAATCACTTCCTTACCTACCTGCTTACCTTATTAGTGGCCAGTATCTACATATGCAATGAGCTGTACTGAATATGCAATATCTGTAGTTTCAGAGGCTTTCTTTCCAAGATGATAATTGTAAGTGCTGTCAGGATGTACACATGCATTGTCACAGTCCTTTTTATCCTATTTATCTTGTCGTATTTATCTTGTGTCATGTAACCCTATCTGATTTACACGGTGATTTCAGTCAGATGCTGATATTTGGCAGTGTAGAGATACAGCGCAGTGGTGTAACAACAATCATTTTAGCTAACATTTTAGTAACATTCATTACTGGTGCCGTCAGTATCATGGTGGCCTTTCATGCTGCAAAACCTGAATATGGACCAAAGAAAGGCTTCTGTCAGCAAGGAATTCAGTACGTGACTTTTGTATAACCTCACGTAAGTTTGGCTAGAACGCCTGGAGGAAGGTAGGTCTAAACTGGCATAAAGTGAAAGCTACCAGTGCTATACACTTTAAATGTTTACAGGTGTGCCAGTCTGCCAGCTCAGATGCCATTATTTTCCGAGTCTCTCAGGTTTTCTTCCTTCTCTTGTGGCCTAACTTTTCCCTACTCCCCAGCTTCATGAATGTCTTTCTTCTTTCCAGCACCTGAAAGATTGCTTTGTCATCATGTTAGTCTCTGATGTTGTACATGGTCTGTCATGCGTCCTGTACACAGCTGCTGCCTTTGCTACATTAGTACGTGGTTATAGGATAGAGTAGAAAAGAAAATAGGGAACGATGGCAGAGGAAACAAGTGCTTAGGTTTACCAATCCTTTTTTAATAGTTGAATAGTTAAAAGTGGTCTAATCAGGCAAGAAGATCAAGGCTTAAAGAAAATAGATAAACAGTAGTGATGTTAATCAAAACACAAATAAAATTATCAATCTAGTGGGAGCAGAGGTGTTTAAATATTTATGCAGTATGTTCTCCCCTCACCTTCCCAGCCTTGTAGTACCTATGGCCCTGCTGATGTAACAACGTGATGGTGGAATGCTTAGGATAACTCATGGCTTCTAACAGCCTCCAGCAGCCACAACATGAGCCGCAGCTAGCTGAAGTTGAATCTGGAGGCAGTGCACAAACAGTTCAGGTGCCATTAGAATCTCTGTTTCAGGAAGCCCTAATGTAGGTGTCTCAGCTGGTCATGATGATCATGTGTAATCCTGCCCAGATGGCTGTGGTCAGCTCGTGCCAAGGATAGACTTGGCATTTGCCCAGAAAATCCTTTATGGTAATTCTGAGGTCTTTGTGGTACCCTCCACACCCTCGGTTGACTTGTGCGGCAGGAGGGATTGCAGGCAGCTGTGGAGCAGCAGGGCCCACCATCAACAATCGGCAGAACCACTGGAACTGAGCTGTGTACAAGGCTGTTTCCTAAGGCCTGTCTACTCTGGCACTCCAACTCTGGCAGAACTTACTCAAGGCTAAAATTTGCAGTTCTGTATATGGATGCCAGTATTGTTCATCCCAGTTATCAATGCTCAGGAAGGGAGAATACCATCCATAGTCATTGCTACAGGTGACACAGTGATTGATGGGACAGTACACATGGAGCATTTACTGTTGCAAAGCAATACAAATTGTTTCCTTAGTCACAGTCCAACATATTTAGTACTGCCAACCATAAGTACCATATATACTAGCAAAAAAACTAGGCTACATCTGCAGGATGTGTTGTATAGAGACCTAAAAGTAGTTTCAGGTAACAGATGGCAACTCTCGGTCTGTTATATAAAATTATTTGCAAATGTCAGGAAAAAGATAAAAATAGAATTAATTCAGTCAAAAACTCCTGCAGGTTTAAAGAACATACTGAGATTGTATTTGATGGGTAATAGGAGTGTTTGACAGGAAAATTATTGCAGTGGACCCAGTGGCTTGAAACTAAGCCTAAATAGTAGAAGAGGAGGGCTTCCGCTCTCTTCATCTCCTTTGGAATTTGTCAATTGAGTAAAAAGATGTGCAGCATTTACCTCCAAAGTGAACACCAGTGTGGGTCACCACACTTCAGGGTTCAATCATGATGCACTGAAATCCCAGAGTTCTCAGACTAAGCTAAGATAGCAAAGACTGAGGTGATTTTACCATCTTTACTGACTCTGCTTTAGTCCCAGCTGTTACTCAGAATACTAAGATTTCACTACTTTTGCCCCTTTGTGCTTTTGTTTCTCCTTCTTTCTTTTCTAGTCCTTCTGATTTTTTTTCTTTATGTTAATCAAGTCTTATTTAATTAGCCAAAAACTTGCCTTCTGCAACCTTGTGACCAGGTACAAAGCAATGTCTTTGATGTTATAATATTTTGGTGGAGCTTGAAATGACTGAAAGATGACACACCTTTTCATTAATAGTGGCTGGTATGGGAGTACCTAGTAAGACCAAATGGCATTTTCTTATTTGTTTAGTATTCAATTTTTTTTTCCTCCCTTTCTTTCTTGTTACACTTGTACATCCCTTTCGGCTTCACACTGTGAATCTCTAAGCTATTTCAATTTTTTTCCCATCCCTAAAAATACTGTTAACACTATTAGCAACATTTTGGTTTGTCAACACTGTGAAAACAGGAGTGTTATTTATGTTCTATATTTTGTATATATAAAATAATGAGAAAGGGATACAACTGAAGATCTAGGTGACCCTTCAAATAATTTAACTGGGTAGGACTTGCTACTGCATCGCCTGCTTTCTTTATAAAACACACATTTCTATATGCTATTCTGCAGTGCAATTAAGCAGGATGAAATTGCTTGGCTCGTAACCCTGACATTTCATATGATACAAGGCAGCATCGTGTTAGCTCCTTTGTACTCGCAGACCAAGGTAGTCACCACAGGGACTACATCTCATTAAGCAAGGATTTAGAAAAGGGGCTGGTGTAGTTCCCTTGAAGTGGACTTCTGTTACATAGCTTCACTGTACAGAAAGAAAGCTATTAAGCTGAACAAAGTGATCTTCCCATCATACAGCACTTGATTATTGTATATGGATAAACCGATCATCTTAATTCAGAAAGAAAATGGGGCTATTGGAGAGAATTCAAATAATAAAGTGTTTGGGGAAAAGCTATTAAGGCACACAATATACGTAGTCAGCAGATCAAAGAAAAGGATGGAAGATAATATAGCACTCATATATGGCAAAGTACACTGATTCTGGTGACCTTTTAATAAGATATATATATAATTAATATATATAATATATAATAATTAAGTCACAGAAGATGCAGCTGTATCTTATGCTATTAATTTATACATATGAGCAGTTGATTCAGAAAAGTAGTAGAATTGAAGCATGCTATAGGTCTTAACAACTGTCTCTTTGAACAATACAGTGATCCACATTTGATGTTTGACATTTGAAAAAGTTACATGGCTGTCGTATAGAACAAGTGATGACAGTGGTACTGCTTGGCCAAAATAGTACCTGGGAATGACTGTCTTCAGCATCAAACTCCATGGCTACTTAGTGACTTAGCTTTTGTAATGATTTCAAAGCCTGGTCATCAAAACAGTCAGCTCTTTCTACTTGGTGCTCTGGGCCCTGGACCGCTCTTTCTTAGGAGGCAGTAGTCCTGCCATCCTTGCTGTACTTAAATTCTGTAGTCCACTGAGTCCAAAAAAGAGAATTACTATGGTGATGGTCCTTCTCCTCTTCCTGTAGTACACAAATCTGCAGAATGCCTATAGCTATTATTGATTATTCAAAGTCAGTGGTTTCCTTTCTGTTTTCCTCTTGTGATCAAATAAAATCCAATCATGAACAATGCACTTTTGCATTATTCTACACCACTGTTTCCGCTATGAAATACAGTTACTGCATGCCTGCAACTAGTGTTTCCTTGGCTGCACATCCTGTTGCCTTCATATTTCTAGAAATCATACTAAATTTATGTTCCTGATTCTAGTTTACAAGGCACCTCTAGCTAGGGACGTTCTTTTGGCCTTTAGAACGAGTTGCTTCTTTCTGTGATGACACTGAGTCATCTTTAGTGTTGTCCTTTCTACTGTACGTAGCTCTTCCGATGGTCATCTAAAGATATCTGACAAGTATGTTGGTCATGGAATGTGCTCAGAGTTGTCCAACCATCAAACTATTTCTGGGTCCTGTCTTCCTTCTCTGCATCTGGGCAGCCTTCGGCCTCCCACTGGCAACAGCACCCAGCCATAGCTTTGTCAGCAGAAGCCTGGGGTCCTTAGGTGTCTTTTCCTTCTAGCTGTAGCAATGTCTGCCCATCCTAATCTGTACAGAGAGAGTTATTCTATTCCACTCCTTTCTTGAGCAGCTACTGAATTCATTTTCCTCTGCCTGTCACCAAAAGCCAGGCTTTGCCTATAGGGTGGTAGTGATTGAAACCCACTCCCTGCCATGATTGGCCAGCTGCTGCAGACTTACCCAAAAGGTTACACAGCTACTGCTCTAGTGACCTGGGAAGGGTGAGGAGCAGTGGCTGATACTGAAAGGCACTCCTCTTGTTCATTTTTTCACAGCCCTGCAGCTCTTTTTGCCTGGTTTTATATGCTGGAGTGTGAACTCACTCAGGAGGTGTTATGATGTCACCTTAAAGGAAAAGGGCTAATCAGAAAATCTCCACAAGTTACAGTCTTTGCACTACTGATTGGACTGTAGGTGGAATGGGGGGGGGTGTTGTTTATTTTGTTGTTTGGGGTTTCTTTGGTTGTGGTTTGGTTTTGGTGTTTTTTTTTTTTTAATAATTGGTGAACACCTAGTGTAAATACTTGTTGGTGTCACAATTTAAAATCACTTCTTACAAATGGAGAGTTTCTATGCTATGAGAAAACCTCACTTGCTTGACAGTGGGACTGTGTTGACAAGTAGTTTACAATCATTTTAGTGTCTTGGTGTGTCTTTAACAGAATACTTCCTTTGCTTTCACTGAAGCTTCACTTCCTTTGCTGTCATCATTGGCTCTGATTGTGAATAGCACATTGCTTCTCTTGGGGTGCTTATTCAAGTACAGCTGCAAAAAAAACCCCTCAAACAAACTAGAGTTCTCTGCTTCAGGAAAGTTAGTATTCTCAAACACTTCCTTTGTTCTCCCTTCTTTGTTCTAATCTTAATTCCAGCAGGTTTTGTTTTCCGTCTTCATTCAACAGGAGATATTCCATGTATGGGTTTTTTTGGCTATAGAAGGCAACTAGGGAATTCATGGATCCACTGTTGGTATAGTCAGTATCCCTTTGAAGTAATACAGATCATACGCTCCATTTACAGAAGCATCTGAGCTGCTGCTACAGCAAGAAACTATCACTTGAAGTGGGCCATTAGATCAATCTACATTATGATCTGCTTTTCAATAAAAACAAAATCAAAAAAGTTTTGATAAAGGCTAATTTCCTTAGATTTCTCCTTCTTTTGTATAGGAATGATACATTTAAAGTGCCTGTGTTTGTGCCAACAGATTTTTCTCTTAACCTAGTGCTGAGAAATTGCTCTTCCTCTCCAAGGACCCTCCTCTGTGGTCTGCTGTAGGCTAACCAACTAAACTGAATCTCAGCCTTTTTCAACACTTGAAAACTGCCGTTCACAGAATTTTTCAGGAAACATGGACTGAGATTTTTTCAGCTGCCCAAAGTGAACTTGGGAAACCAGTGAGAGAACAGAGACTCAAACACAGTGGTACACAGATGGTCTGGTGGTTTGGAAGTAGTCTGATGCTATGCCAAAAATTACTAACCATTTCTGTTAAACCTGTATGTACTCGTATGAGTCTGCAGCCACCTGCCATGGTATTGTGACCTAAACCACAGACTATTGCGTTTGCTGTATTGTTAGACAGTATTCTGAAACCTGATATTAAACCTGATTGAGAACATGGTTTCTCGTTTGTAGTTCAGGTGTGTTGCTGTATAATACAGCTTGTTCAGCTGCCTTTGTATTTCTAGTAAGAGCCTGTAAAGCTTTACTTGTCTTAAAAGATACAGGAAAAAGGTAAAGGAGCAAATAATCTCTCTGTCTCACTGTCCTATGGAGGTTATCAGAAATCCCTGTTCTTGTTATCTACAAAAACAAAAGAAGGAACTGCTTAAAAAGCAACCCATGCACTTATATTTTCTCCCACTCTCACCTTCTTTTTTTTTTTATCCACTATAACCTCAACTTGGCAATCTGCAGGATGGGTTGTAAATTACTGCATTGATGTCAATATTTGCAAATGATGGAAAGAAATTAGGAGTTCTTACACTCTTTGACTTGCTAGTGACTGAATACTGCTTAGTGTAAGAACATGCTATTTCATATGAAGAAATATGTAAGTAAGCAAGTCCTTAAAAACTGCACAAATGTAAGATGAAGTATGATCATTTTCTAAACCAGCAATAATTCCATTTCTTTACTGAATTTCCATTTTGGCTGGTTTTTCTTTTTGCATTTAAAAAGTAACTTCCATTCTCTCTCAAGTGATTTAGCAGGTTGAAAAATGGACGGATCTTTACATACGTGTGGAAAATAATTTTCTTAAAATGAATACAACTATTCAGGCACTTTTTCACACCTTTGTCTGATGGATCTTATTTTCCTTTTATTTTTTTTAATTATTTTGACCATTTCCATGTGACTGTTTCCATTAGCTTTTCCCAAAAATACACTGTACTAGAGAGAATCCTAGGCCTGTGACTGAAATCAGATCAGTTTCAAACATAAACTAATGACCTCATTTATCTTGCATAAAATATATAGGGTTTATTTTTGTTGGAACTTATTACCTTACCATGTAATGAACATAAAATATATCTCCTGATCCAATGGTCTTATAACTTAATCCCTTCCTCCTTTTCTGAATTTGGTTACTTCTTCCTATCACAGCTACTTTTGTTTGTTTAAGGTGACTTCTTTTGTTAAGGTGACCCCATGCAGTGCTACAGGCTGGAGGGAGAGTGTCTGGGAAGCTGCGCAGTGGAAAAGGACCTGGGCATGGTCAACAGGCACTGAAAATGAGTGGCCAGAGTAGCCAAGAAGGCCAATGGCATCCTGACCTGTATCAAAACAGTGTGGCCAGCAGGACCACGGAAATGATTGTTCCTCTGTACTTGGCATTGGTGAGGTGGCACCTCAAGTCCTGTGTCCAGTTCTGGGCCCCTCACTACAAGAAGGACGTTGAGGTGCTGGACCATGTCCAGAGTAGGGCAGCGAAGATGGTGAACGGTCTACAGGGGAAGTCCTATGAGGAGCAGCTGAGGGAGTTGGGATTGTTTAGCCTGGGGAAAAGGAGGCTCAGGGGAAACCTTATCACTCTCTACAACTGCCTGCAAGGAGGCTGTAAAGAGCTGGGGATCGGCCTCTTCTCCCAGGCAACTAGTGATGGAATGAGAAGACATAGCCTCAAGCTGTGCCAGGGGAGGTTTACATTTGACATCGGGAAGAATTTCTTGATGGAGAGGGTTGTTAGGCGTTGGAATGGGCTGCCAGGGAGGTGGTGGAGTCAGCATCCCTGGAAGTGTTCAAGAAATGACTGGACGTGGCACTTAGTGCTATAGTTTGTTTGACAGGGTGGTGATCTGTCAAAGATTGGACTTAAAGATCTTAGAGGTCTTTTCCAACCTCAATGATTATGTATTCTGTATTTCTTTATCAACATGATATTGAATTTATAGTGACTAGACTTTAACTCTTTTGTTTCAAATAATGCTGATAAAAATCTTATTTTCCCTGCTCCAACTCACAGTTGTTAATGACATAGGGAAGCATGTTGCAGGAATGAACACAACTTATAGTTTACTAAAGCAAAAGTGAAATGTTGTGTGTGCACAAGTAAAGAGAAATAAATGTATTTTTATTCTCTACTTCCGATCAGCAAGTGATGTCCAGCCACTTCCTAGGGATCAGGGTTTCAGCATGCGTAGTGGTTGCTCTGAAAAGTAAACATTGTGAATAATGAATGCCTCCCCTTCCTCCTCCTTTCCTTAGCTTTTATATCTGAGCTAACCTCCTATGGTATGGAATATCCCTTTGGTTAGTTTGGGTCAGCTGGCCTATTTGTGTCCCCTCCCAAGACCTTGCCCACCCCCAGCCTACTGCTGGGGGGCAGAAAGTTGGAGAGACAGCAACAGTAGCCACAACACTGGTGTGTTATCAACACCTTTCTAGTTACCAATGCAAAACACAGCACTGTGAGGGCTGCTGTGGGTAAAATTAACTGCATCTCAGCCAGACTCAGTAGAATCTATAGGCACAGATATCTTCCAAGAAAAATTCTAGCTACAGCTTGTGACAACATCATAGGTTTAGATGGATTCTTGAAGACAACAGCAAGATGGAAGTGAAAGAGATTAGATTTTTCTAGGCATTTACCAAAAGAGAACACTTGGGGAAAAAAGGGCAAGCAAATAGTGGAAGTGACGTTTTGAATAACTGAAGCATAATTCAAATTGACAGGACTGGCTAGCAAAGGAAAAATAAAGTTGCTAAACAAGTTTCTTTTACTGAAGGAGATAAAAGAATGAAAAGTATATGAGCAGAGGACAGAAGGCAGGATCTGCAGAAAAGAGGAAAAAATTGTGATGATAATGTCTGGTGCCCAAGGAATAGTAAACATAATAAATGGACTGTGAAAGGGAATGGATGAACAAATGCTCTGAGAAGTTGGGAAATTTAAGGAATATTCAATTAGCATCAGGAAGAAAACATACACATACGTAACTGGTACTCCCTTCTGAAGAAAAAGGGATGGGCTGTCATGACAATGGATCCAGAAGTATGTTTTCTAAGAAAAAAGTTAAAGATCTGAAACTTCTAATCCAGTGAACAGAAGTGTACATATTTCCTAGAAACATCCAGAGGAGTTTTCTCATTTCCTGAAGAAAGAAGGGCAAAAGTGTGATGATCAACAGATAACTCGAGTTGGTGCTAAGATCGATGAATTACTGAGAACAGTACAGAAAAAGAATATTTCATAATGGATATGCTAATATTATGGATAGTTTATGAGATTCAGTTTAGACCCATGCAGGGGGCAATAAAGTTGAGATAGAGCTAGATTTATGTACAAACGATGCCTACATGAATAGAAGGAGGATGGAAGGGCATAGGATATGAAAGCTTATCACAGAGCGTGACCTGGAGCAAAACAGGCATAGTGCTGTTAGAGCAACAGTCATCCTAGGCAGACTTCTGGGATCAGGATAAAAAATCCCAACACGCTAGTTTTAAGAAGCATTTTGTAAACTTGTGAGAAAGCTTATGTGAGGCTATTGTACAACCTGCCAGAAATCTGGGTTTACAAAAGCCCGTTCCTATTTTGTGGTCTTAAATGTTTATCTAGATGGTCTCTAACTGTTTCTCTTCATCTTGTCTTATGACAACTTCTTTTTGTTAACTGTCATTTCATAGTGTCATATCACCATTACACACTTAACATTGTGGTAGTTTTTAAGCTTTTCAGCCTTTCCAAGGTCTCTTGAAACAGAGAGGTAAAATAAATCCATAACCACATGGTCTTTTGTTGTTCTTTCTTCCTCAAAAGCTTGTTTTGCCTTATAAGGTAATTTTTCTTGCTTTTTTAACCAATTACTTTGCTATAGCTGAACACTTTTAACCTGACTTTTTAAGAAAACAAGGTTTATGTGATTGTGCATCTGCTAATCTTTCCTTATGAACCTTGAATTCATTGGCCTATTTCATCCAGATTTAACCAATAGGAAGAAAAATTAGAAATACTAAGTTTCTGAAAAAATTATGCCTTTATCTAAACAACTGGGTAAAGGGAGCCTTCTAGAGGAAAGGCCGTAAGGGCTCAATCTTGTCAGTTAAATTAAAATCCACATGGGAAGTCATCCTATAGGCACAAATCCTGAGGAAACCAGGTTGGAAACAGTAGTGTAAGAAAAGCACATGAAATTAGAGCTTTGCTAAACTAATGGGATACACACATGAATCATTCTTGGTCCCAGTTTTAAAGGATTACTGCTCATCCCCAACTAAGAAAGTACGTACAGGAAAAAAAGCATGCTAAAAACTAGCATAGAGTTTCTCAGCAGCAGTGAATGATCAACATATATCCAAACAGTCTCTGTTCAAAAATAAAAATTCTGCTGCTAGGAGAAAAGAGAACATGTTGTGAACAAGACTGTTTCATGGTGGTCCTTTCATGAAGTGTGATTTTAAGAACACAGGGAAATTATTTTGAAGTTATGACTTTTGGAATTTAATTCTTCTGAGTAATTTCTTGAAAACCGGTATGTCTGCCTTTGCCCATCGGTGCAGATGACGGAAGGTGGCCTAATGCCAGCCACAAGAAATGACTATGAATGCCATGATGGTAGCGATAATGACATTACAGATGAAACATGTTTCCACTAAAGACTGAAATTTAAGTTAAATAGCTCTGACTGTATTTATCAATGATGATAATGAGCAATTAGTTCCTTTCCATAGGAAAGAGGCTGAAAGCAGGAAACACAGTATTCAGCATTTTTCTGTTACACAAGTGCATTCCATGTAAACAATCTATTTTCTTCTTCCCATCTACAATACTGTTTTTATGCATAACTCACACATATACACTGTAGCACTTTTACATCTGTTGGTAATAGCTATAATCCAATGGATAGTTCTTTGCATATGAGATGGAATCAGCACCTTCATCCTAAAATAAACAAGATTGATCATAAATCTTTGATGTCACAAACCCACACTTTGTTTGCTAATCTCCAGCCAGTTGTGTACTGCAGCATCATGCATTTGCATACTAGCAACTGATGATTTATACCCTTTCTAGCAAAACTCCCAGTTTCTCTCATATATCTGTTGATAGCATCACCAATGTCGAACAAAATTGCCAGTGACTTTGTGATGCATTCAATCCCGTGGGAGCAAAATGGGGCTTCATAAAGGACTTTCCTTACTATGGTCCTGCAGCTTCAAGACTCTACTTGGAGACTTTTTTTACCTCTGCATTTCTAAGCAATATGCTGTACACCTGACCGATAATTAACAGGTTTTTTTTTTGATGACCAAATCAGGCTAGGTAAGTTATTGGGCCTGATCCTTCTCCTGGGACATCTCAAGTTATGGTAAAACTTCTGCAAAGGTAAAGAAATAAAACCCCACCCATATCTTAATTTGTTCCATAAACTTCTTTCTTGCAATTTTCTTAGCATTGAAGCGAATATGAGCACAGCATTCACTTCAGCTGCTGGAGTTAGCTTGAGAGATTTGTTCACAAAGCAGCACAACCTCAGCTTGCTGTCACAGGTAGATTTGTTCTGAGCTTCTGTGGTTCCTCTGCTGCTGGTGCTCTGCCCGCTGTGATGGTGGCTGGCCTTCCACAGTGGCATTTGCCTGCACCTCTGCCTGTGCCACCGTGGCGCTGTGTGGGCTCATGCCAGAGCTCGTGTGCCCAGAGCTGTGGGTGTCACTGAGCGCACATGCCGTTTCCTCACTCCAAACACTTCCTTGTACCTTGTCAACCTCCCCATGTCAGGGCATGCAGTGCTTTTAGCTTGCAATTTTAACTCTCACAAGTACATTTCGTGTTTCTGCGGGCAGAATACTTTGCTGTGAGATGTGTTTTGACTAGCGGATTGCAGAGAGGTGCTCACAAAGCCTGTTCTGTTTATGCTGTGCATTCCTCAGGCAGAATTGGACTTTTCTTGGTCATGAACATAATTTGAGTCCAGCAAACCCCCAAGCAGTGTCCTTTCTTAAGCTATGGGTATTTTTAAGAGACTTGCAACACCAGTTTTTGTTGTGTTTTGTATGCAACTATGTAAGAGTGGTTTTAATCGCAGCCATGGGCAGTCAGTGATTTCCTTCTAGTGTTTTCCAAGAGAAGTCTGCTTCTGGTCTTTGTTATTGAGACCATAAACAGGAGCGGGAGGTCGTGGGTTGATCCAGAGCTAAGAAGGTCAAGTGACATCAAAGGAAGAGGATGTCTCTTTCAGGGTCTTAATGGTAAACACATTGGCACTTCAGCATATTTGTCTGCATATCACTTCTGCAGTAATTAAAGACACCTTTTCATGCAAATGGTTCTTAGAAGTTCAGAGAGATGGAGGAGGAGGATGTGTAAAAGATCACCTCATTGGGCTCATCAGTTATTAACATTTTTTTTAAAGGTTGAGTCATGTCAAATTGTCTCTCTGTCTCTTGCTAAGGCACAAATATTTTTGTGAATGTGGTAACTGAAGCTTTTTTCTTAACCAACACCATCCCCCTAAAAAAAAAAGGTGCCAAATATGAATCTCTATTCTAGTCCTGAACTGCTGGTGCTTCAGCAGTAAACAAGTCACATCATAGTTTATACGTGAGATGCCAATTAAGCCTTCCTTAGGAATGTTAAACAAGAGAAGTCTTAGATGAACAGTACTCCAGGATGTCATGTGGAATATAGCCCCTAAAAGAGAATGCCTTTTACGTTGTTGTTTCTGTGATGATAAATGAAAAATAGTTGTGCTTTTAAACTAACCTGTAAGACTTGTTTACATCTATGTCAAGTGTTAGAATGAAGTCAGTGGTAAATTAAGGGATAGGGAAAAAAAAGGCAAACCACTATTTGCTAAAAATTCCTTCCAAAGTGTTTGTGATGTCTTTGCTGTTGAGGATGCTTATTTGTAATTTTCCAGAATTAGATCTGAACCCATCCAGAATGGGCTTTAAGTGGGAAGAAATATCTAGCATTATTTTGGGAGGAACAAAGATTTGTCAGTATGCAGGTCACTACTCTGAAGGAGAAGGTTTATTTTACTTTTTTAGGAGACTTTTGTCATGGGTAAAAACAGCGTGTGGATAGTGTGCTACTCACCTTAATGAGGGAACTGGCGGAAGAGCTCACCAAGACACACTTCACTGTTTATCAACAGTCCTGGCTCACGGGAGAGGTCCTAGATAACTGGAAACTGGCCAGTGTGATGCCCATCCACAAGAAAGGGCCAGAAGGAGGATCTGGGAAACTACAGGCTTGTCAGCCTGACCTCAATGCCCAGCAAGGTTATGGAACAGATCATCTTGAGTGCAATCACACAGCACCTACAGGACGGCCCAGGGATCAGACCCATGGATTTAGAGGGGCAGGTCCTGCCTGACCAACCTGATCTCCTTTCATGACCAGGTGATCACCTGGTGGATGCGGGGAAGGCTGTGGATGTGGTCTACCTGGACTTCAGCAAAACTTTTGACTCCTGGAAAAGCTGGCAGCCCATGGCTTGGACAGGGGCACTCTGTGCTGGGTTAGGAACTGGCTGGAGGGCTGGGCCCAGAGAGTGGTGGTGAACGGTGCTGCATCCAGTTGGCAGCCAGGCACTAGTGGTGTCCCCCAGGGAGCAGTGTAGGGCCCGGTTCTGTTTAATATCTTTATTGATGATCTGGATGAGGGAATCGAGTCTACCATGACCAAATTTGCAGATGACACCAAGTCGGGGGGGACTGTTGATCTCCTGGAGGGTAGGAGAGCTCTGTAGAGGGACCTGGACAGGCTGGATAGATGGGCCGAATCCAATGGGATGAGGTTTAACAAGACCAAGTGCCGGGTCCTGCACTTTGGCTGCAACAACCCCCTGCAGCGCTACAGGCTGGGCACAGAGTGGCTGGAGAGCAGCCAGACAGAAAGGGACCTGGGAGTTTGGATTGACAGGAAGCTGAACATGAGCCAGCAGTGTGCCCAGGTGGCCAAGAAGGCCAATGGCATCCTGGCCTGGATCAGGAACTGTGTGGCCAGCAGGACCAGGGAAGTGATTCTGCCCCTGCACTTGGCCATAGAAGTGATGAGGCTGCACCTCGAGTCCTGTGTCCAGTTCTGGGCCCCTCAATTTAGGAAGGATATTGAGGTGCTGGAGCAGGTCCAGAGAAGAGCAACAAGGCTGGTGAAGGGACTCAAGCACAAGTCCTATGAGGAGAGGCTGAGGGAGCTGGGGCTGTTTAGCCTGGAGAAGAGGAGGCTCAGGGGAGACCTCATCACTCTCTACAACTCCCTGAAAGGAGGTTGTAGCCAAGTTGGTGTCTCCTGTAGTTCTTCTGCCAAGTTAGGAACAGGAGAACAAATATAAAAAAATAGGACACAACGGTCTTCAGCTCTTCTCCCAGGCTTTTCAGTTGTAGCCACAAGTAGCATGGTCTTAAGCTGCGCAGGGGAGGTTTAGGTTAGACATTTGGAAGAAGTTCTGCACGGAAAGGGTGATTGGGCACTGGAATGGGCTGCCCAGGGAAATGGTGGAGTCACTGTCCATGAAGGTGTTTAAGAAAAGACTGGACGTGGCACTTAGTGCCATGGTCTAGTTGACAAGGTGGTGCCAGATCATAGGTTAGACTTCATGATCTCAGAGGTCTTTTCCAACCTAGTTGATTCTGTGATTCTTCATTAATTTTTTTCCCCCACATATTTGAATTTAGGCAAAGCAATACTGCACATCATTTATAAAATTCTCATAATGTCTCCATAGTGTGCTATAGGGAACAATATGTATTGATGGCAACACAAGATGATGGCAAGTAGATGCACAGGCTAAGATATAGCTTTCTGTATTCTTCAGGCCCATAACATGGGCTTTGGCTTTGTTTTATTTGTATGGGGTTTTGAGGTTGGTTTTATAGGTACCATTGGTCCCTCAGACCTTTTAGTGAGACTGATAGCTGTTTGTGTATTTATTCTACAATCTCTTTAAAATGTGTATGAGATTTTTGTGGAAGTTGTACATATATCATCATTTATTCTATTGTTCTAGTCTTTTCACTTCTTAAAATAACTGCTATTATGTCATATTTTGGAGGGCTGAATTGTTTTCTGCTTTTTTCCCCTGTTGCATGAAGATTAAGTGGACTATCTTAGTTTCAAGTCAGATAGTATTTCATCAGGACAGCGAAATGACTGCAAGCATTCAACCCCTGTGGATGAAATCTCAATCTGCAGCATTTCTGTCTCCCACATTGAAAAGACAATTACTTAGATCCTTGTAGATGGGCTTTAAAACTGGGCGTAATCCAGTGGTGAATGAAATGCAGAACCATACAAATCAGTGACATTTAGCCTAACCACACGTCAGTCCAGGTGGCAAGATAAATTGGTACTCAGCTGTTTCCAGCCCATTTTCCTGGTTAGCACTCCTAATACAAGAAACAGTTTTGGCACCTCCAATGTGATTTTTGCGCATGTGCACACAGTTGTGGAAACACACTTTATTCTGTATTCAAATTTTCTGGTTCAGGTAAACTTCTAAAGCACTTGAATTTCATTTCACACTCCTCTTAAAAAGAGTTGTACTTTCTGGAAAGAGAGCACCTTTGCCTTTCATCCTTTCTCCTCTCATTTGTGTGAAGAAATTGTATCACTCAGTTGTGACATTTCAGTAGTGGATGCTACAACCATTTTAACTGAAAGCATATTTTTATGAAGTAAAACCTAGATATATTTACTTGTCAACAGATATCTCTATAACTTCCATAAAGAGGACTGAATGATAAAAATAGTAAAATATGTGAAGCATTTAGATGTTTCTGAAATCTATGCTTCAAAAAAGAGCAAGAGCCAGCAATCCCTTGTGCCAACCTCTTTTATCTCTTGCAAAGCCTTTTCTCATTTATTGTAATGCTTAACAATTCCATTTCACAGTGTGCTTTAAATTACTTAAGAAAAAACAACTTGCAAATCCAAGACCAGTTTCTGTTTCTGTATGGTTCTAAATGAAGCCTTACCTTTTCTTTACTAATGAAAATCTTTTCCATGTGGAATAAACTCTTAGTTCTTAGCACCATTAGTAATGCTTAAAAAAAAGTATTTAAAATAGTTCAGTTGCCAACTGCCTTTGACTGTCTCAATAGGACATTGAAACAGACCTTCTGCTCTAAATTAATAAGGCCAATCACAGCTACCCAAAGCCCAGAATGACCGATCATTCTTCTGGTGTCATCGCTATCTTTACTGAGGTCAGATAAATCACTTTCAAGCTGTTAAATCAATGATCGTAAATTAGGGCTCTGTTTTTACAGCACCTTGTGGGAAATTCTCATGGTTAAATTAATCTAACAGCTGCAGTGAAGAGCACTTCCCACAAGATCATGTCAAAAGTTCTCCCCCTACACACCACTTTTTTTTTTAAGGGAAAAAAAGGACTGAATTATTTGTTTTTACCTAGCACACAAAATGGAATCCCTCCATCTATCCCTGCTAATTCATGTTTCAATTGTACCCAGCTGTTTAAATTGCACTGTGCAGAGATTGCCTTGATCCCCAGGTGCTGGTACTCCATCTGTGCTGCTCTGAGAGACTATTTACAGCCGAGGTTAGGCCAGTGATTGCTGGGATGGAAAACTCATTTCTCAGCCTGGCTTTTATTTACACTCTTATTAAAGATCCTTTCACTCATGTTGGAATGGCAGCTAGTGGCTGCAGTAAGCGTTTGGCATTGAGCCAAGCAGCAAAATTACCATGTCGATGAAAGATAGCCTGCTTCCATTTTAACCTTTCACTGTTCCCCCTTTCCATCTATATTTGCATGAAGAAGGATGATTATTGAAAGAGAAAGGGGGACAAAGGGATGAGAGAATCCTTGTCAACTGAGCTTTTCAAGGGATAAACCAATGGTTTGTGATCAATTTTGAGAAATCTTTACTGCTTTGCTAATTTCCTACTCCTTTCTCTTAATTGCTATTAGACTTTATTTTTACAGAGCTCATGCTCTGCTCACATCCTTCCCCCACTGCTACCCTGTGCCTTGTGAACACAACCCTGGATACATCTGCGATGTTGAGGTTTCTACTTCATCCCCAATGCAGGTCACACAGAGCCATAGCAACACCCTCAAAGCATTCTTCTCCTACAAATATGCCTCTGAGAAATGAATCACTTTCTTGGGACCAAGCAGCTCGTTGCACACAGCATGTTATGTTACTGGAGAGGGCAAGGGAGAGTATGACCAGTGGGTGGGGGAGGCTGGCATGCAGTCATCACACTATGGCCCTAGATACATTTAAAAAATAAATATTTCTCCAGAGACCTCAGCACTTTTGTTTTTAAGAACACAGGACTGGTGACAAGGAAATCCACCTCAGATGTTAGGAGACAACAACCAACATTGTTAAGTGCCAACTATAGCCCAGCACAACAAGCAGGAGACCTCAAACCCTCAAGCCTCTCTATCAAGCTCTATTTGTGAGGCAACCCATGACTGGAAGTGCAACAGCTATGGTGGCTCTTGAGTGCTAGCAAAGCCACACTTTTCCCTCTTCTCCTGCTTCCAGAGCAGGAGAGATGAGTCTATTTCCATTTTTCCATAGTGGAGGAGCACTGACTCTACTGAGAGGTTTACAAGGGTTGGTGTTCTTCCTTCTGAGCCTTGGTTTTGGTAGGGGGCAAAATAGAAGCATTCATCCCCTTCCCCAACAAAAAAAGAGGCTATTTTCTGAGGGATTTAACTCTTTACTTAGATGTTTATGTCATCTGTTGTTTAGGCACTACTTAACCTTGCAGGTCCCCAAGAAATGTAGGCTCCACTCATCACCAGGAGGCTACTGGTGATCAGGGGCAGGTAACTTCACTGGCTCAAGCTGGTGCATTCCCAGGAGTGGCAGATATATGTGGCTTTTCAATACAAAAGTAGCTGTTGAATCCTCCAAAGAATGACCAAAATTGAGTTATTCCCAGTTCAATTTTTAAAACTTGATTTTGTCTCCATTGAGTATGAGACACCTGGAGATAGGATTGCCTTGCTATTTCTTCCTCACTAGTCCTCCTAAAAGGTAGAGGGTTTGTTAACAAAAGCATAAACATATATATTTAGCTGTATTCTGAGTGACTGACAGTTAAAAGAGGTGTATCTACAGAATACCGCTTGCTTTCAGCTCCTGGAACAGGCGCCAACAGATCACATCTTCCAATATGTTAGTTGCTGCTCAAAGTTATTTTTTCCTAGATACATACATTACATATATATATATATATATACACACATATATAAAATATATAATTATTATAAATTCAATTTCAATATTGTACAAAAGCTTATTTATTAGAACTCAGTCTGTGCCATATAGCTAACCTCAGGACTCCAGGTTAGTTGGGTGTTGTTTTTCCCATTTTCTGATTGACTGAGTATCTGAGTCCCACGCTACCTGCTTTCCTAATGAAGCCAGCACCAGGGAAATCTTGCAGGAGTGGTAGCAGAAAAGAATGACTGAGAAATTTTACATAACAGTAAATATTTTTCTTTTTTTTCTCTCCTTCCTTTTTTTATTGGCACTAAACAGACCTTCCCTAAAACACCCTTCTTAGAAAAATGTTACCACAGAAAGATTTACTGTCTGAGCATTGTGTTTTATATTTTTCCTATTCATAGAATACTTATATGTCTGGACATGAAACTTAGTTTGAAGCTTGTGTTTTGATTCTTGTCTGGCTCATTTAAACTGCTTCTATGCTGGTGCTCAAGCAGAGAAGGAGTAAGAATGATGTTCCAGCTCTTCTAACATATTCTAAATTCCCAGATGTAAAATTCAATTGCATGAGGGCTGGTGAAAAACAAGCACTAAGAGAGGGCACAAAGACCAGCTCTTCTAACATATTCTAAATTCCCAGATGTAAAATTCAATTGCATGAGGGCTGGTGAAAAACAAGCACTAAGAGAGGGCACAAAGACCAGCAAAGTAAATTTATTTTTTTAATTGGGAGCACAGTGAACACAATCCTCAGAAAATGCAGCATAAGAACTTTGTATTAGGAGCTTGTTCATGGAGTACCTTGATCTCAGCTAGATGAGTTGCTGTTGACATTTGGCTGACAAAGCTCTAGGGAAAGCTGGTGGATGCTAAGAAATAAGACATTTGGTGCAATTAGCTGCGGTACCAACCCAGGAATGAAAGTAAACAGGCACAATGTGGGGATGAGAGGATTCTTGAGAATCAAGGCCTAAACTGCTTGCGGCTGCAGCAATTCCCTGCTCTTTGTGCATTCTATGGCAATTACCTGTTTAAATAACTGCTTTGCCTGCTTTTAGATCCTGGAGAACTGCAACTTGATTTGGCTTCTTGTCTCCCCTTCCTCATCCCAGTATGTGCTGTGATACTGCACCCTACCCTGAAGCAGCTGTCTCAGCCCACATCTGCTGCAGAGGGCTGTGCATTTAAAAATTGAACTGATATACATTTATGAGACCTGGATGGGCAGAGTCAGTCTAAATTCTGAACAGACTGAAATGACTGCAGGGTTGTCAGCTGCTTTTACATCCCTGAGCTTTATTGAATATTATACTGGGCAGAGAAATGGTCTTTGTTTAGGAACAATTTGTGCTACTTGATGAGGTGACTGCCTAGTAATTTGTCTTCTCCAGTAACTCTCATGGGAAAACAGTATCTTTTCTTGTAATTTTAGTCATGGATATCTTGCAGAAGTTTTAATTTGGAGGTAATAAGCAATGTTAGCTTAAAGAAGACACCCTTTCCCTTTCTATGAGTCTTCCCTTTAGCTACTAGTAATTCCTGCACTGCTGGTGATGCTGGTGGTGTCAGCACCCATAGGAAGCAAGTGGTGAGAGGAGGTGTATGGCCAAGGACTCAGTGGTACATCTCAAACAGCAGTTAACGACTCCAAAATGTTTTAAATCAGAGAGGGGCAGAGTAAGGAGAGGAAAGGAAGGAAAACCACCACCAATAGCATAAATGAACCAGGAAGATACTCTGTTGGAGTACAGTCTGTTGGGAAAGGCCTCAAATTACCACAAGCAGAACACCCAACCAACAGACTGGTAACTCCAGGGATGACTGTGAAGCACAGAGACAATGCCAAACCAGTACAGCTGGTTGTCTTGACAGAGGAATGCCATAAGGGATTGATTTTTATTGCTTAAAGGAATAAATGCTTGGGGGGTAAAGATGAGGGACATTTTGACTCCTTAGAAGCCAAGACATTATGCACTAAAACACCAAAGAAAAAGAATGTAATTCTAATCTTAGGCAGCCTCAAATTCATGAAGGTTCAGAGATCTCATCTGTCTACACATCTAAATAATCAGTCTTAAATTAACTGCATTAAAAATTTAATTACTTTTTTCTACTGCAGCTACCTCCCTCTCCCCTTAGTATTTTGTGGTAGAGTGCTGTGGACTATTTCTGCAGCTTCAAATTTATGACTAATTGTTGTTAAATTATGAAGAGTCTCCAAATCATGTGTCTTTTATCTACCTGTAGATACATTTTGTGTATCTTGATCAAACTCCTTTTCAATAACCTCGCCCTCAAAGCACAACTTCCCCCGAAATCATTCTATGTCCCCAAAAGGTTATGGCATCCTTTGTTTTGCAAAGTGGGGGATTAAAAAAAGCCTTCATCCTTCCTCCTAACAAGAACAGGATGTGCAAAAAGTTTGCTTTATATAAGCCTTCCTGGAAAGCATAAGAGAAACTCTAAAATCCGTAAAAGCCGCAGTGTAATAGCATAAAGAATTCAACTTTTTGTGAAGGTACATCTCTCTACCAGGATATGTTAAGAAGACAAAATTTCAGGCCTTGGTTTTACAGAAACTGTACAAAATACAATAAACTACTTGGATCTTTCCCTTATGTCAACTGAGTACATTCAGTAGGATACTATGAATGTATTATTTGGCAAAAGACTGATTTATTGCCTACATGAATTAAAGAAACTGATGTCCAAATCTGAAGAGTTGCATTGATTACCTAAAAAAAATTAAAATAACAAGCCTTACTTGACCTACAAGCTTACAGAATTTAGGGCATAGGAAATGCAAAAGCAAGAGGATGATGTGGAGCAGGGTCCTTTAGGTTCAGTTGATGTGCAGCAGTTCCCTGTCAATTCATGCTATCAACACTTATTATTCAGCTGACACCAGCAAGCCAGGTAAAGCTGTGCTGAAGTTTTATTTGCACAGCAATTGTAAGCTTGACACTGTGGTCGGATTGCAGTAATAGACTGTAGGACTTAACAGGAGAGTGAGAAGAACCAGAGTTAAAGTAACACATTGCTTCTCTCTGCACTCTCCATTATGCTCAGTGAATACAATGGACATGTGCAGCACTTTAAAAACTGCAGTAGTGCTGGAACAGATGTTCTCACTGCTCTCCTACTTAGTGTGAGGTGAAATAAGAAGCAGGAGAATTGCTTGTGCTATAATGCAGTATTTCAAAATATAACAAGTAGATACCTGTCCAGCTCTCATTCTCTTGCTGGCAACCCAGGTGGGCATTGTCCATGGCTGTGCTGGTACAGTGCAAGGTTGGTGTTATTTCCTGCATCTTCAGTACCTTCAAAAGCATCTTTGGTTACTAAATAACCTTGAACGCTTGCTTCATTGGAATCTACGAATTCATCCTTGGGTTTGCTTGAACGTAAACTCAGAACAGAATTTAAGACAGTGATTCCTAAGGAATTGGGGATGAGGGAAAACTTACTCCAACTCTGTTATCATTTCCAAAATTACACCCAATGCCTCAGAGAGCTGGTAGCTGATCACTTTGCACAGCTCTTCATTGAGTCAGAACATGGCAACTGCCAGTCTGAGCAATGAATCATAATCCAATGGCAGCACACAGCTATCTACAGCTGAACTCTTTCCAATCAACCCATAGGCTAATGCACCTCACAGGAATTTACTTCATTAACTGAAGAGTGAGACCTTTTGTCAGCGAATCATTCATTCCCTTGCAAAGCAGAGTGTGCTACTTGTCCATATTGCACAATTGGTAATACACATAAAGAGACTTAGGAAATCTTCATGACAAAGGCAAATAATAATGATTATAGATCTAGATGGATATATATAATATATAATTTAAAATTTTATTTTAAAACTTTGCACATACACTTCTTCAGTATCCTCCTCTTTTGTTCATTGCACTGAAAAGTTTCAAAAAACACAAAATATATCCCTTTACTAAACATTTTTTGTTCTTAGGTTACAAAAAGATGAACATTTCACAGTCACAAAGCAGAAGTACATTGGTCCAAAACATCTTCCTTCAGCAGGTCCTCCTTTCCTCAGAACATATAAATCTCAGACAGTTGTACAGATCTTAAGATACTAAGATGAATTGTCCAATGAAGGAAAGAAAAATGTGGCAGCTACTAGAAAGAAATAAAATCAAAATAAGACACCTATAAAAGAACACCAACAGTAATGGTTAAAAAAAAAAGCAAAATGAGCATGGAGGTGGACAAGGGCATCCTCCTTCAAGTACATCACAGGTAGAAATACAGCAGCACAGTTACAGCATCATTTGGTCACTCTCTCTGTAGTAGCCACATCACTGAATCTTCATCTAAGACACATGGAGGAAAACTTTACACACCTAAAATGTTGGGGACAAACAACAATTCCACACAGTTTGCCATTCATGTTTGATATAAAACTGTTGAAAGTATTTGGACATAAAACATAAAATAAAAGCAAAACGTTGAGGCTGGAAGAAATACAGCAGATTTGCTCAGAGCGTGTAGTGTTCTTTGAAAACTTAGCAGAAGCTCAGAGCCAAAATTTGCCCAAACATCCTGGAGGCACAGAGTCAACAGTACCTCACAGACCTCTCATCATATTTTAACATGGAAATAACTGTAAATGGAAATCCACTGATAACAGCAGACTCTGACCACTCTTCCTTTAGCTTGTTAGCCCTGTTGTTTTTTAGAATTTTTTAACAAAATTCTCTCTCTCTCCATCATGATGCCACTGAACATCTCAGACAATACACTTTTGTGTTGATGAAGGAAGCATTATTGCCTTAACATACCAAAGGATGGTTGTGTGCCTCACATAATAAAGTCTAAATGAAATTTCTAACCACCTTCTTCAATAAATTAAACAAACAAAATTTTAGGCTGTAGTGCAAGAGGAAAGCGTCTGAAATGTCTGTACTATCTTCTTCAACAGTATTCATAGGAGAATGGTAGAAGCTTCTTGGTTTTGATTTTCTAGAAGTGGGACTGGACTAGGCACCACAAAACAGTGTTACACTGCACTATCAGCTAACTGGAACTCCATTATTAGCGCCTTCCCTTGCCATTATCCAAGGAAGGATAAGAACTTGCTCAACTTTCTAAGCAATGCCTATGCAGGCAAGGCTCAGCACTACACAACAGCAATATGAGTGCAGATGTAACTCAGGACTGAGCTTCCTTGCTGCTAAGGCTTACACAGTTTTGGATACCAAGGGAACTCGCCTGGCAAAACCCAGCACTGGTTTAGTTCAGGTAGTAACTAAAATGACATGCCAAGGATCTAAAATTTGGACTTGATGCCTAACTTGCTCCAGTTTGAGGACATGAGCTGTCTGCTCCTAACTCGTGAGCTTCACTGAGTCCTGGAGCACCTACAAGTCTTTACGTGGCACCCATCTTCACCTATCTGAAAAATAGTATTTTGCACCACAGATCCTCCCTGCCATCAGTGGTTTCTAATGCTGTGATTCACAAAATAATTCAGCCTATAAAGGGAATTGGAAATGCTTTTAATTATTCTTGCTTCTTGCACAATACCTCTGCAATAAATAACTCCCGCCTGCTATTTCTGTGAGGTTGAGGTGTGTATATGTCTTTATACCATGCCTTGAAGCAGAGCACTGACCCCAGCGCAGGGGATGTAAGAAGCTCCTACAGAAAGCAGATAGAAGTGAAAGCCCGAGTACTAAAGCAGCAGGTCAGAGATGCACCAGAAACTCCAGGGAGAAAAGCACCTAAATGTGTAAAAGATACTTTGTAAAAAAGCAAAACAAAAAGCATCACAGCATAGTTTCAGTCACATACTGAAACCTTTTATTAAAGTTCTCAGAATTCATTAATTGATGCTAATTGATACTAATTGTTAATACTATACTTCTGCCCTTTCCAGGAGAGAGGCTGACAGTGAGAACACAACTCGACCTGGGCCCAGCCACTGCAGAGAAGTCATATGGCAGTGCCTCAGATGAAAAACAAACACTGTGCAGGCTGATTCACAAGGACTCACCAGATCATGGTCTGAGAAGTCACCCATCAGTTTGCTTCCCACCAAGTCATGCAATCTGCTAACCCCTCTCTTCAGGGGTACATTTAAAAAACACTCCTGAATGAGTAGTTGTCTTGAAGTTTTGCTTTTAAATTTTGGCAAATGCTACACAGGAAATCTATTTCCACCACATTGTACTCAGTGGTTTTATAAAGACTGGTATGTGTGTTGACACCATGTTACCAAATAATGAAGACCAACAGTGCATGAGCACTGAAATATTTGACTCAGGCTTGTAGCTGGTACCAGCAAGCACCAGTTTCTTTGCTGTTCAGACAGTTTCACCAGATTTGCCAGCACTAGTTTCTTTGTGAAAGAGGATCTGAATTGCTAGATGACTATACAGCTGCATTTGCGAAGAGACAACAGGAGTTACATAGAGCATGAAAAGCACGTTTACAAGTTTATTAGGCCAAAAAGAAGTGCAAGAGAAGTTCTCTTGCTTAAAATTTGAAACATATGAGGGGCCATGGGAAAAATATTCTAGACTCCAGACCTCTCTTTTTACCCAGATGCACACAGAAAAAGAGGTGAAGAGAAAAAAAAATAAGGAAAGAAAAGATAAAGCATGACAATACATAATCAGATATGCCATTGATTTATGCTGAAGCTCTAGAATATAAAACGTCTGTGTTCTGCACAGCTTTATCACATGCAGGCACTGGGGAACTTGTGGAACAGTTTTCAGGCTAAAATCATGCAGCTTGCTGCATGTTTGAGCCGTTACACACTCCACATTGCCTGAAACCCATTCTGGGTCTAGAGATTTAGAGCAAAAGTAGTTTAAATCCACCAAACTGTTGCACATATACTTCAAGATGTAATCAAATACAGCATCTGGGCAGCTACATCGCACTCATGCTGCGTCGTGTTTACACAGCACATCATAAACTACAAAACTGGCAAGCTCTGGGTCACACCTGTTCAGAAGAAAGTCTGCAAAGGGCACAGCATCCTCTTTCTGCTTTGGAAAGGACACAACATTTGTAAGCTCCCTAGTCAGTGCCGTACAATTACATCAGCTCCTGCCTTTTTTCCTGTCAAAGAAGTACAAACCAGATGAGCAGCTCCACATGAATGTGGTCTGGGGACAAATTAGGTGAAAGTTGGTTCTCCAGCCAATATACCTGCCTATAGGCTAGAATCTTCTAGTTTTGTTTTTTTCTTAAATTTCTGCCAGTGAAGTAGGAGAGCTGTCTGCTTGAAGACTAGACAGCAAGGTTACACTGCAGATTTGCTCACTTGTTTCTCTCCCGGACTACTGCTTTCACTTCAATAATGTTTTATGCAAATTTTCTTTATTTAAATTGATTTATCACTGCTAAGAAAAATGCTGCTAAAGCTAGCCAAGGACTTGAATCTATCACAGTCATACTGTAATCCTTGACTACAGTTCTCAATGCCAAAAGGACAGAAAGTTATAAGCTGTCACATTCTGATCACCCAAGTCAAGCAGGCAAAGGCATACTGAATAATAAGTGAGGCAGGAAGAAGTGAACACATTTTAAATAGATCACTACCTGGGTATTCAAATTGCTAATGAGAACAATACCACCACTTCCAAGTAGGAATCCAACTAAAAATACACCCAGGAGCCCAAACAAATTTACTAAATCCCAACTGATGCAAAAACTTTATGATCAGGGATCCTTTCAACAGGATAAAGCAGGCAGAATCATTCAATGAATGTAAATCTCTGATCCCAAAAAACCCACAGCCTCCAGGTAAATATCACATATAGCTGAGTTTGCATGCTCTGTATAATCATGGTATACACACAACAAGGAATCTGGATGAATAACTCCTCACAGCAGAATAAATTCTGCCATACAGGACTGTGACCTATTTCTCCTGGACAGTTTTGCAGGCGGCTGTTTTAGCTGCAGTAAACAGGCATAGTCACACTGAAAACAGTTTCAGTTTTCCTACTAAAATACAGGAGGTATCTACTGAAGAAGAGATGGGAGAGGAAAATGGGGGCTCAAAGGATTACACAAGTTTGAAGTTGTCCATAGATAAGTCATGAATACAACTTTTTGAAAGAAGAAAACTCTTGAGTCTCATATATGTACGTGTATATATATATATATTTAAATGAGATGTGACCCAAGCCACCTTCTGAATATTTGGGGGTAGACTTCAGGAACCTCCTTGGCTTCTGATACCCACTTCTACTTTCACAACTGAAATGGCTCTTCCAAGCTACATGGTAAACTGAGAAAAAAATTAATTCCCCACCCGACCTGGAGGGATGACAGAATCCATAATATGCTAGCAGCATTTAAATCCCATTCCTGTTAAGCACCAAACCCATTTCTATAGGGAAATTGGAATCTTAAGGGTTACCTTTAATCATATACAGTATATGTGCAGAGCCCTACCTTTCGGGCAGAAAAATACCCCTCCAGCATTACATCAATTGGAAGTGTCTTGGTCAGACCACCAAAACCATAACGTCTCTTACAGGCCCTTCCCAAAAGGATCCCCATCCTATAATCACTCTTGATGCTACTTTCATGACTGTTTGTTCCCATGTATTAAAGGGATAACGTAGACAGAGATGTCGTCTCCAGAGCCCAGCCTGTCATTGGATATTCGCCAGCCCCGGTCCTTCAGCACTCCCCTGGCTCGCATCACCAGGTCCTGCGCCGCCAGCGTGTACCTGTGGAAAAGGCAGAATATAGCCAGAGTGTGTTCGCCTCTGTGAGGAGAGTGGGTTTTCACAGCTTGCCGCCTGGCAGATTTAATGTTGTGACCTACCAGGACATGTTTCCCAGTGTTTTAGAAGCAGGCAGGAAAAACACAAACCACGGCATACCCACAAAGCAACTCCTTCCAGTTCAGTGACAGCTCCTGAATAAGAATGTAAAGGTATTTGACAGACACCACTTGACCAAAAGTTATCGGCCATTCTGGGTGCCTGGCTTCACCACTCTTCAAAAAAATATTAAACACGCTTGCCTTAACGAATTGGCTTTCTAGGAGTAGTCTGAAAAATTGAGGACCCCAAATAACACTACTTGTTGAAAACTACACACTTGTTCACCGACACACCTGAAGGTAATCATATCTGAACTACTTCAGAGATGAACTGCAACAAAGAAAGTAATTTGGAGGCAAGTAATAGAGCATGAGAAATAAAATCCAAATTACACTTTAAGCCAAGTAGACTAACTTGTCTGTTTTCCTTGACTGTAGGAATGATTTTTAAATCTCTTTTATTCTGAAACTGGAAAAGGAAACTTACAGTTAATATGGCCAGATTAACAGAATCCCACAGTTCTTTCACATTTATAAGTTCAATGAAAACTGCATGAATGTGAGTTGTCAAGTGCTTAATTTAGTGAAATATTAAGGCTCATATTCCTTCAAAACTCCGAGCTTGTGCTGGGCTGAGTGTCACTGGATTTATGGGAGTTATTTTTCTGTCCTGAAAAAATACCACATGCTGCTTGGGGGCAGAGTCCGAAAGTGGAGCATAGACAGTGCCCTGTCACGTGTGCTGATATGTCCTCCCTTATTGCTTTAGCTGCTGTTACTACATCAACGCATCTGTGTACTCAGAAACTTCCTCTGAAAGAAATCTCATTATGGGTGAACAGCTACTGTCACTTTTTACTTCATCAGTCCAAGATTTTCTGAATTAGTTGGGTGGAGGCAAACTTTTCTATTATTAGATAATTAAAAATTATTTGAATAGTTAAAAGACTGACAAGAAAAAAAAACAGTTCAATATTGTGTCTGCATGTGTTTTATTTAAAGCATAAGTATCAATCTCCAAGATGATGCAGGACTCTATGAAGCCACACACACAGGCCTCCAGAACTAAAGCACACCTCTGTAGTTTCCAAAAACCAGGAAGGACAAGAAGTGTTTGTATTTCAATATCTCCTTTTCTAAGGAGGATCCTTGACCTGAAATGATCTGCCCAGATCTCATCTGAGGAATGGGAAAGAACAATAACTCCAATGATCAGAAGGTCTGTGTGTGTAAGTTTATCAGTTACCTAGGACTGTTATAACCCCAGAATTTTTCACCACAGAATGCATTATTAAGTGGTAATTTCTATCAGTAGAGAGTTTATTCAGTCTCTGGAGATGAAAGAATAAAAAATACCCAATTATGTTCTCTTTCTAGAATTTCGATGCTTTAACTCAAATGACTCCTTTGAACCAGGAATAGATATATTTGCTCTACTAGAAAGATTTCTTCAATGCAAATGAATCAACACCTGATTACTCATAAGATTTGATGCTAAATTCAAGTAATGTTGTACAGCAGCAATGCACCCCTGCTACTAATGGTACCAAGTGATAAAATTTCCAGCCTTCACTAGTTTTGACAAATGATTTACTTTTAGCCATAAGAGAACAACCTAAAGATACAAAATCCAACACGCTTGCACATACACATGCACACTGTATGTTCCAAGATTAGTCTGTACCAACAACCTTGAGCTGTAATAGCAAGATAACAAGAAGCACTGGCCTTACTGCCCTAATGCAACATCAAATCCTTTTTTCTAATGGGGTAAAACCAAACACACATACTTGTACTCCTCAGTTCCCAAATCAGATGCAGGGCTAAGGAACAAAAGGACTCCATGTGGCAAGCAAGAAACTGAAATATTTATTCACAGCATGTCTGATTCTGAGTGAATTTTGGCAAGAACATACTTCCCAAGGATTTTTCAGCTATTGTCACAACTTAAGAGAGAAACACCCATCATTCTGCAAGAAAACTTTGCTTTCCTGCTTTTTCTAATTAAGAAGGGCTCCCCACATCTGAAAAGTACAAAGGAATGAGTATTGCTTTTGATTGTGTTAGGGTTTTGCTGCTGAGTGTTTGGAAAGGGCAAGATAAAAAAAAGGAATTTTAATAAACCAGAAATTCTCTCATAGACAGACTGTGAAATACTGAAGAAAACCAACACAATGAAGCAAAGGAAAAGGAACAGGTGAAGGCAGCAGTGAAGTAACATATTCCTCTCCTGTGTAGAGCTGAATTGAAGCAATGGTGTTCAACTTGGCACTAGAGAAGATAGGGTGAGTCTCTTGTACCTGGAGATGAATAGGAGCAGCAGTCCATTATCGAATGTTTTATTCTCCAGCACTGTGAAATTGGGATTCAGCTCTAGAGACAGCATTAGAGAACTGCTGAAGTAGTTTTAAAGTATCCACTTCCTCCTAATGAATAGCCTTGCTGGAATACAACTTCTGTGTTTTAAGAATAAATATGTGGGGTTTTTTTCTTCTGCTGGAGCTTTCTGTATTGATCTGTGAAAGTACTGCAGGAGAAATGGTGACAGGGGTAATTGTGCTGCTGTCTGAGCAGCTTATCTTCTCACACCCAGCAGAGGTGGAGGAGCTCCCCAGCATCCTCCTAAATCTCTACCTAGTGTGAGACAGAAAGTGAGAGGGAACAAGAAAGGACAAGAGGAAGGATGAGAAATAGAAGGTTCCCAAGATCAGGGGGTAAACCTGCATAAGTGCAACTGAAGGAGAAGGGCAGAGTCATGCTTTTCCCTCTTCATACCTCTTCAGAGAACTGATGTATGGAAAGCAGCAGTGTGTCACTACCACCTATTCTTCACTCAGAGTCCCCTTAATGCTCATCTGCCACAATACCCATAAGAAATCAGCTAGCTAAGAAATCCAGCTCCACCCCAGCCTCTTCACTCCATCACAGTAGTCACCCAGGAACTGTTCTCTAAACAAGTCTGTGCCTATCATTCACTGAGGCTCCAAATCCCCTGAGGTTGTGTCTGCATGGCTGGATGAAGACAGACCCGAGGACTTTGCTCTCCCTGCACTTGGAGATGTCCAGGCATATGCTATGTTTGACAGGATTCAGAGATGTTTTTTATGTGGGCAACAAACACTCACAGTAAATATCAGCAGGAGAGAGTCCCAAGAGCATTGCCGAGGGCTGTAAGCTCTTACCCATGAGGCTATAAAGTAAATTTTAATCCAAATGGGAGGAATATTGCTCCCACAAGGAACTAATTATGTAACAGATAAGTACTCTGTAGCTCTAAAATCCTGTCTTTTGTTTGTTTGTTTTTCCTTGTTAATATACTGCTGTCAGGGAGTAAGTAGGCTATTGGGTCAGGAGGATCCAGGATTTGCTCCACAGGTTGGTTCTCTGGAAACCCAGAGTGCAAGTCTCTTACATTCTGACAAGTTTTCTATATCCCTAGAGATATTACATTTCCAGCTGATCACCTCACCACAGACTATGTCACTACCCCCATCACAGAACCTGACATTTTCTAGGATAACTTTTCCTTTAAACATAACACTGATAATACTGCAAACAAGATTTTCCTGTCACTGACTACTGAGAGGAATGAACACAGGTCCACAGCCTGACCTGCTATGCTACTGTAAGTTCATTAGTTATACCTCATTTAGACCACTGTGAAGTAATTACGTAAAACCTCTCACATAGTACTTTAAAACCTTTAAGTATTCTTTACAACCAAGCAGCAAGAGCAATTCCACAAAGGTAATTTTCATAAATATCATTGTAAACTATATGAGGGACTGCTCCAATTACCTTTTGTATGCTGGCATGAGAAATGTCTTGTCCCTGCTATTTGTAAGCCTCTAAATGACCTAGCACAAAGTTGCTTAAAAGAACAAATTGATTTTCAATTCAGATGCCCATTCATAGACCAGCAGGTCAAATACCAATAAATGTGTTTGTTCTAAGTTACAAACAGCAGACTCAGTTCTGGAATGAGTGGCACTCACGTTGGCACAAACAGCAACTAATTCCCCACAATTACTAGAGCTAAACCGGTACAAGCAAATCTAAATGAAACAAAGAAAATTTCATTTTGCTTTAGTGTTTCTGATTGCTGAGTGTTCTATAATGGATGAAAAAACTACTCACCTAAAAAGTAGAAAAGATCAAACAAAGAATTCCCCTTCCTGCTGCAGCAAACATGGTGGCCATCACCAGCTCAGTAAAGACCAAAAGGAACTAGACAGACTCAACACACCCTGACTGTATTCACAACAGACAGGACTGGTGAGGATGGTAGGCAGGCACAACTTTGCCCAAACACTGGATGAGAAACGGAGACAGAGCAGGGTAGAGGTATTGCAAGAAGTGCCTTTGCAAGAAGAGACTCAGGGGTGCAGGAATGAGAGCAGAAGCCCCTTGCATCTCTGAATGGTGTCAGGGCATAACTGAAAGTAGATTGGATGGGTCATCTCCTCCTACCTTAAATTAATGGCATGTCTGCACAGCATAGTACCAAATGCCCTGGAAGTGCCCTCCCTAATTCTGCCTGATCTCCTCCCAGAGAGAGGGCAGACACACCTACATGTTTTGCTGAAGCAGAGACAGTCCTGGCTGTCTTTCATGCCACATCTCATCTTTGGCGCAAGGAGGTGGGCAAGGTCAAAATATTGCAGTTGCAGCTTCATGTTAATCATTCATTCTGATGATTGCAACAAAACCTCTTTTTGCATTCCATGTTTGTAAGTGTCAGGGTGAGAAGATACTATTGTTGAGCTATTGCAAAGCTGTTCTCACTTTAAAACCCAAGTGTCTGTCAGGGTGTCCATATTTACTTATCTTCCTTGTTTGCTGACAGAGAATGGGGCTGACCCTGTGAAGATGATGACTTAGAAATATGAGAAACACCAAGCATTTTGAGATGGCTCTCGAAGGGTTATTTCTGAAACTCTGCTTTCCACAGACCAACTGGGGATATGTAAAATCTCTTTTCACCCTCTTAGCCCAGGGTGAGGCAGAAGACAGTGGTAGACAGGCCTGAATTCAGGTGCAACACAAACTTCCCTTCCTGAACAGTCCCTAGGGAAGGATAAAGCTCTTCCCACTTTCACAGTCCTCCCATTTACAAGCAAGAGACTTCTGATCTCTAGCATAATATTTTAAATCATAGTGACATGGAACTCAGTAGCAGGCAGACCTGTGGACTCACTCAAGGCAGACTGCCTCTAGATAGTTGTTTGGGAACTTGTTTGCATGGTGGTATGTTTTAAAGACAGAAACATATAATTTAAGAGGCGATAAAGACAGGAAAATGAAAAGAATGAGGTAGAATAAAATTGTGAAATGAAACAGAATCCAATTAAATGGAGTCAGACTTTCCACCTCTTCCATCACCACACCTGTCCTGGTAGCACTAATCATTCCCTGCTGAAGGTGGGTTTCAGGGTTATACTATGAGCAAGAATGAGTAGGAACTCCACTATGCAGTATTTATACATACACAGAGAGAGAGAGAGAGACAGACACTCAGTATGTCCTACTGAGAAACAGTCTTTAGTGTTAAGGGACTATCCAGAGGAAAGTTAAGTGGAAACCTGTGACTGCTCTAAACAGACTTGTTGCCATATATCTTCTAAGACTTCAGCCTCCTACAGTTTTCACAGGACCTTGTACAGCCAACAAAGTGGATCCTATGCCAAGATTCTGTGATCCCACACCTATTCCTTTGAAGGCTGCCAATTTTGAGTTATAACAGACTCTCGCCCCAAATGCCCGTGTTTGCTGTAGAGGCTCCATCCAACTTATTAAAATGTTTTCTTATAAGTGTTGCATATTTCCTGAATGTTATTCATATCATACTTTCTACAAAAATATGTTACCAGAAAGTGCTCTTCTATGGAGAAGCTAGAAAATCAGGAATGAGCACGAACCTGTGGGGATCATCGGGGTCACAGTTTGGTAGAAAGTTAGTGACAGCTTCTGCCACTTCTTCATTTAACAGCACATCCCAGAGTCCATCAGTAGCTAGGATCAGAACATCATCTGGCCCATGCTCATACTGCAGGAGGTCATAGACTCTCACCTAAAACACAAAAATCCAAGAGATTCATGAAGGAGGAGATTGTCAGATCTGTTTGCAAAACATTGCTGGGCTTGGCTATGAGTTTAGCAGGTTCGGCCAAGGCACTGAAATACCTCCCAAGGCACTAATGGAGTCTGTCTGCAATTTAGCTCCCAACATGGCAACCCTTCCTGCTGCAGCTCAGCATGGCTCAGGTGCTAACCCCAGCCAGGATGGATGCAAGCATTCCTAAGCCAGGCTCTAAAGTACAGTGCTGCTGTTGCTGCCAGAAGGGCTTGAAGCCTCCCCCACCCAGCTGCCTTGTTTCAGTGTGTGAGGCTCTTCCCTATCATTGGCAGCACTAGTCATATGGAAGCTGAATAATTTATTTGATGAATTTTTGATATTTTCTAATAAAATATTCACAAATAATTGTTTTCACTATTTGTCTAGATCCATTTAACTCTGCCAGATAAATTGCATGTTTGGAAATATCTGTGTGGCACCAGGCATTGCATTCACTTTTCTAAACCTGAGGCACCTGCTGCACTAAAGTGTCGTGCCTGAGCAAGCGAGTGGTTCCATGAAATGGACAAAAACTGTTTACCTGCTCAGTCACATGTATCTGTAAACAGCTAAAGACTGATTCAAGATCTGCACAAAAGTGAAGCTTATTCACACTATTAAATTGTCCACTGACTTCAACTTGTCTGTCTGCAGCTCCAGTCAGGGTGATCACTGCTGGCATCTCTGTAACACCCTGCCTTTAAAACAACTTCAACCATCCTCTTCCCAGAGAGGCTGGGGAAAGCTGGGAGTGGAGGGGGGCAGTCACAGGGGTGCTGCAAGGCCATCAGCTGATCCAGAATACAAGCAAAGGCCATGGAAAGTGTTTTAAAACAAGTCTTTACTTTGGTGTAACTCCCCTTCCAGTGCCTGCTGTGCTCCAGCTGACAAACCGCCTCCAATTCCCAGGTTGTGATGGGGAGCAATCACCAAGCACTCACGGAGCACTTTAATTACACCAGCAACAAACACAGATTGAAAGAATTGTAACAACCTTGGCAAGGCACACAGGAGGAAAGGATCGTCTGTACTGAAGTTTGGAAGTGGTGCACCTTGTCACGCACCCTGCTCCAGTCTTGGACTCCACAAACAGCTGTGGCAATTGGGAAATTTGTCAGTCCAAGCGCTTGGCATAACTAGAAAATATGAGCTGTTTTATTCTCTCTTATGGTGCCCTCTCCCCTTAGGAGCCATGGAACAGGCAATACACATAAAATGCCTGGACCTTTTAATGTAATTATGCTTTTATGGGACTGCAACAAGTACTGGAGGAAAAAAAAAATAAAAAAAAATCACCAAGACCAGGCTGCTAATACTTACCAGTTTGCCTTTCACTCAAAAGCACAAGAAGGTCATTTGTTAAATATGACCTTCACTATCTAAGGTAGCAGCTGAATAAGGCCTTTGGAGAGGATTAAATTCAAAGCAAGATACTCTCTTTATTAGAGCATATCTCCTTATTCAGATTGAGTGGTAATATAGAAAAGATCCCTATATGCAGCACAGCTCTCATCTCGAGCTCATTGCATGGAAATCAGTAGCTGTCATAGCCTCCATTCCCAGAATTTAGTTCAGCCTCTTAAAAGCCCATGGTTTCAGCTTGGAAATCACTGGGGTGTGGAGGGTAAGTGGGCCAACACAACCATCAATATGCAGCACACATTCTGGTAAGATCTCTTGGGGACTAGAAACTATTTGAGAAAGCATCAGGGTTAATGCTCAGGAATGCACTCAGCACCAAGCCCCTCAGAGGGCTAACCAAGCTTTGAACGTCAGTGCTGGGAAAAAAATTTCTGCCATGGCTCTCCAGCCAAGGCAAAGGTGTGAAACTAAAGCCATGCATCACTGATTTGAATCCTCCTGAAATGAACAATCTTGTCTGACTGGAGAGCAGCACTGGGGCAGATAAGAAACTTGTCAAAGCTAGCTGCAGCCAATCCACAGGTCGAAAGGTAAGAGCAATACTAAGAACATGCTTTGTTTTATGGGAAAAGGAAAAAAAATGCAATCACTGATTTATTGGGTAATCTGGGAACAGATTTATTGGGTAATCTGTCCAAGAAGGACAAGCTCTGTGAACCGAGCATCTCCAGAAAGGCATGCATTGAGAAGGAACTAGATGTCAGAAATGGTGCAGGGAACAGTGGGATGAGCAATAAGGGATGTTAGGCTGGTCTCTAGGCTAAGGAAAAGAGAATGCCAAGGTGACAAGAGACAAGCTTGGGGCAACTTCAGGTAAGATTCTTGTATACAAGGGACCAGTTGGACATGCAAAAAAATGTTTACTGAAATGCAGCTTTGTCTGTATTCTAATTACCTTAAGTCCTTTCCTTGGATTTCTAAAATACGGTTGTAGGTGCCCCTAGTATGGTACTAACAAAAGGAGTTAGAGCTGTCCAGTCTATTGCAGGTACAGTTTATGTTCGCAGACCACCTTGCTCAGGCACAGAAAGTAGCCAGCTCCTAACCCTTTATTTTTCTGCAAGGAGCTTTGTTCTAGTTCTTACTTGGTTCAGTGAGGGTTTCTTACAGTAGTGATATGTGCCTTCTGCTGGACATGGATCAGTGTGACAGCAGAGCTGTCGGAGGCACATAGGTTGGGCAGCACCACCAAGGCATGTGGAGTGGAAGCTCAGACCAGCAGGGCTCAGTGAACACCCTCTCCACACACATCCCACAGCTCATTGACTGCAATGGAAACGACGATTTTATTTTCTTAAATTCTAGAGTCAACCTTCCCCATGACCGCCTCCCTTCTGTAGCCATATTTCAGGGTGTAAACAGTGAGGTTTAAGCCATGTTCTGTCTGTGACACAAGTTTGCACAAAGCTGCACACACTGCAAAACAGCACTGAATAGCCCCATTTGTGCAGGTGACAATTGGCCAGACAATGACTGGCAGTGCAAAGGTTTCCTTGACTAAGGCTGCACCCTTGACAAATTTTCTAACAATGCCATCATGAATCTTCAGTCTTTCCCTCATGAATCACTGCTTCTGCAGCCAGACATCGATCCTGACAGTAGCCCACTGAACTTGTGTCCTCTGCCCCAAATGCCTTGGGCTACCTGTGCATTGTCCTCTGCCTCCCATGCTGCCCTGAGAGCCTTCTCAGCAACTCCGTCCAGCCTACCAGCTCCTTCTGTGCTGCCCTGGCAAAGCTTCTCACTCTTTAACTTAATCTCTCTGGAGGATCAGGGCAGTCCTCAAAGGAGTCCAGTTTAGTCACCATACTTCTACTATCCACTGATGTCTTACTTATGTAAAGCAGCTGACCTGTTAACTAGCTAAACTTGACATTTGTAACCAGAAAATGTAAAAAGCCAGCTATAAGGAAGAAACAGCAGAACCTCACCAGCAGAGGCAACCATGAATACAAGCACTGGGTTACCTTTATATCCTATATATAGGACAATACTGGTTAACCTGACTAGTTAACAGACCTGCTGATAGGTAACAGTGGATACACACCACTGGAGCACGTGGTCACACACATCTTTCTGAATGTGCGTTATGCAGTTTGTCACGTAATGTCTTTCTTCAATTCAGGTATTTATTTCTCATATTACTCACCTACGTGCAGTCAAGAGCATTGAGAAAACCGCTCTGTGCAAGCAATGAACAAACAGGTGGGCTGGTTTTATATTCACATTTACAAATGGATCTACTCACTGGACAAAACCTGCCTTTGGCTGCTGAAAGGGACCACGGCAGCTCTGCAAAGGTGCTGGGGTTCGTTTGCCAGGTTTGTTTTTAAGAGTCCCTGCAGCTCAAAAACCGTTCACAACAGTGACATGCGAGCCTGCAGCCACCTGAGGTGCCAGCCTCGGGGGAATTCGAGCCTGCATTCACTCGCCTGCACTATTGATCAACTTGGCTACTTCAATAAATTAAGCCCATACTTAATTGTATCATCCCTTTTTATGCACAGTGTTATCCAGTGTAGCACTGCTGGCAAACGACAAGATCTTTCAATACCACCCTCCAAGTAATTTATATGTAAATAATAAAAAGTGGGTCCCAACACTGCTCCCTGCAGCACTCACCAATTAATCTCCTTTTAGCTTTTACTGCCACCCTTTGTTTCCTGCCCTTTAGCCAATTTCCAGCAGACTGTGCCAACTTTCCACTTAGTCTGTAGCTTCATATCTTTTATATTAATAACCTGTGATGCAGAGCAGTTTCACAGATGTTTTCTGAGAAATCAAAGTGCTCCTACAAGAGCATCTACTGCATTTATTATTCTTTTTTTAATTCTCTTGTAGACATAACCTGAAGGACCTCCAGCCACTAAAGTGTGATGTTTGCTTCCTGAAACCGCCTTGACTCCCTTTGATCATACTGTACTTCTCTGTGTACTTACCTTATTTGTTCCTTTCAATGGTATAGTTCCTAAAGATTTCTCCAGAAGGCAGATGTGAAACTAAAACAGTCTCCTTGAACATATTTGTAGAGTTGTCAGAAAGATTTTATGAACATAATGGAACAAGAAAAATTCTCCTTCATTACCTTCTTATCATTTGCTGTGGTGGCTGGCTTCGGGTTCATCGCTGGCAAGGGCCAAATGCTGCCATCAGAGCCACATCTCTCCTCACCAAATGGCTGAGCTCCCGTTCAAAAAATTTCAAGATAAAATTCTGCTTTTCAGCTGCAACAAGGTAGCTCTTACTAAGTTTTGAAAAGCAGAATTTCCTGCTGAAAGCTTTCAAATTAACTGTAGCATTATGAAAAATAAATATTTAATTCCATGCCAGAGAGCCTCAGTCATGGTTTGCCTGCTTTGTGCTACTCATTATAAGAGGTTCAAATCTCTAGAGCTCACCCACCTGCAGAAGTCCTCCAAATCTGGTCTCATAACAGCTGAGCCACTGAATACTGATTACATTTGTCAGTCTTGGCTACATGACTTCTCCTCCCATAGCCTGGCACTCTATCAAAGTATCTTTTCACACCACCTTCAAATTACTATTATATGCCTATTTCTGGATGCGGTCTCAGAGACGTTTACCTTTTCTTGAGCTAAATTTTGGTGGACATGACATACCAGAGCTTTGTCACCCTGGATGTAAATTGTTCTGAAAACTCACCACATTGCTCCTGACTTGGGAAAGGACAATGTAATTATGGCACAGAAACAGAAGCCAGAGGACTTGGATCCTCCCTCTGTCATGACTCACCGTGAGTCTTAATTTCCTGTGCCTCCCCTTTTCCAGGTCTGGAAACCACACAATGTGCTCCCCTACTCCTATATAAACAATTTGAAATCCAATGCTGCACAAGGGCCAAATATGACTGCTGCTTGATGCCACTGCCTTTGCTTCCAAGTGCCAAGCTTCCCAGATGGCAGCATAAAGATGTAGTTTCTTAATGCTGGTTTCTGTGCAAGGTGCACTGTCCTCATATGGACAAAACATGTCTGGGAAAAACATGAGGAGTTAAAGCAGTGGGGCTCTTTCCGGGAAGAGAAGGAAAAGATGAATAAGAGAAGGAGGTACAATGGAAAGCAACTAGGAACATAATGCTACTTCCTAATAATACTCAGGGTTGGTGGTTTTTTTGCCAGTATCTCTAAATTAAGATGGTTGGTGCTCTCTCTTTCCTCCTCCTGCCCTCATACATTTCTGCTGAATTTAGCTGTGAAAGGGGTGTGGAAAAAAACCAATTTTGCTTCCCTTTCACAAAGCAGTTAAGAGATCCTGAAACGTGGATAGCATACAAACTGGATGTCATATTCCAGAATTTGAACACATACGGACACATTCCACACAAATCAGAAAAGCCCATGAGAAGCTTTGGTTTATACACACAGACAAATACTGCAGCAGCAATTGGCAGAGATGATACTGCAGGGATGCTGTGCTGCAGCCATTATGTACCCCAGAAACACTGGGTCTCAGCATGTCAGAAAGAAAAATAAATAGGTAGAATTGCATCATTTTTCTGGCAATAAGCAAATCCATCAGAGTGATGAGGCCAGAACTACTGCCTGTCTGTCTGAGGAGAATAGGAGCAGGTTTTAAGTGAGGGACACCACACATTCAGAGGGAGAGAGGGAAGGTACACGATTGATAGCAAGAAAACATGAAGAAGGGGCTATCTGTAGATCGCTGCCGTTTCTTCAGGGCCAGAATCTCTCAGCATTTTTTTAATTTTTACTTTTACAATTGAAATTTCAAATATAATTTATATATAATAACTATACATAATTCTTATATTGCTGTTTGCAAGCACAGAGGCAAGAGGCGACCACAGTGCCACTCCATGAGTAAAGGGTGGATTGTGGTGGTGCATCCTTCCTCCCTGCCCCTCCTCAGGCTACATTATAATGTCAGAAATGCTCATTAGGCCTCAGTCTTGCTGAACAGTATCAGGGTTAAGTTCCTCTTGAGCTTATCAAAAACACTGCCTGCTCCCAGGAACTTACGCTGCCTAATAAGTTGCTGGTTTTTTTCAAAGAGCCTTGGAAACTTATTTTTCTTGCCTGAATAACAACTCAAATGGAACAACATTATAACAAGTTACCAACCCAAACTGCAGCCAGAACAGAAAATTACTATGACTAAAGCCAGCTCTCTTGCAACTCTATAAACAGTGGTCCTCAGTAAGACCCTTTGAGCTTTCTGGGATGGCAGTGGGCTGCAACCGGCAATCTCTCTCTGAGTGGGACCTCTCAGAGCCAGTGAACTCTCAAGTTTGCTGCACTGGAAAGACCATTGCTGAACACCAATGACAGAGCCTGGGTTGATAATCCCACTCCTCAAGGCTCAACCCTTTGCCTGCTGAGAAGATGCAAAAGCATCCAACATGAGTACTTCCCTGAATTTAGGAATTTTTCACAGGTATATACTCTGTACATATTCCTTTGTGTCTGTGTGTGTATCAGTGTGAATATGCTGTAGGAAATGTACTATGAATGCTGCTCTCTTAGATTCTTAAGTATGTTACATTTGTATGTAAGTTAAGCCTGTGAGTTACTGTGTGCTCATAGTAAATTTTATAGAATGTTTTGTTAAATTGTTCAAGTTAGACTATCTATTATGTGTTGTTAAATTTAAGTGCTGTTAAAACCTTTAGGCCTAAACTGTTGGTCAAGTCCAGAGCTAAGTTTGGCAAGGGGGTCCACTCTGAACCTTGTGACTCAATGGGAAGGTATTCCTTATTCCTTTTTATCCTTACCCTTTCTCATCCTTATCCATTTTGTCTCCAGCCTCCACATATGTAATTTTTAGTTGACTTTAGTTTTAGATTGATTGATTATAGATTTTATTCCAATTTTTCAGTGTGTTTCAACCATCTAGTAAGTAGTACAGTGAACCTTGCCAATTTTGTTGCACTTTTATTTTAATATTAAACTGCTTTTGTCAATAGCTTTGCCAGCAATTCTTTGAACAACCTAAAGCACTCCTTCACAACAAACTGGTCTTAAAGATGTTCTAAGCAAGGTTAATTTAATGATTTTGTTCCTTCCTAGCAGTATGATGTCATTTGTGTGTTTTCATTCTCTCATACTGCTATAGCAAGCAATAAATTCAAGGTCAAGTACCGGGTATGTTTAAAACTTCAGCAAGCCCGTTAACAGTGGACAGTTTTCAGCATTTGGGCCACGGAGGCAAAGCTGTCATCGTTTGGTTTGCCCTTGCTTAATATTTTATGAAAAATATGTGACATCTGTTCCTTGACATAGGAACAGGAATGCAGTTACAGAAGGAAAAAAGAGCAAGGTTTGCATGTTCCTTGTTAACAAATACATTCAAATCCCATTGGAAGGCTTGATATCCTTCACTGCAAGGTCTCTGGTGGTCAAAAACTGGATGGAATTGCTTGTGACGAGCAATTCAAAATGAAGGAGGCATTTAAAACTACCCCTAACCTGAATACTGCATAATCTTCTCATTACACCAGCATTTGGGAATGCACACTCATTATTTGGTGTTTGCACAAAACTATCATAATGAATTTAGAACTGAAGGTTAAGGAGCAGACAGATGGAAGCATAAAGTATGCTTCCTGTGGCTCTTGGCATTTTCCTGCTTAAGAGTTTATCTGCGTAATGCAGGATACTACACTGCCATGGAAGACATCCATCTGGAGTACACGGATTTACATCTTCTGTGAAGGCACCATGATGTAGGCCTCGATGGGAGCTGGAGCACATGAAGGTGGGGGGAGAGATGGGTGCCTGTCACACTGAATGGCAAGGCTATGAGATAACCACAGACCCAGGAGTAAGAAGGAATCAATGCTCTGCCAGGGATATGGAGCAACCAGAGCCAGGGCACATAGCTCGGTAACTTACAATGCTCCTGCTATGTGGATGTTACTGTCATGCTGCACCTTTGGAAAGGGCAGCATGTTACCTGTACTGGACCCACAATCAGAATGGACAATTGAGAAGAACAAATAAGCACACTAAGTAAATTTATTTCCCTCTCACAAATCAGACAGTTGAACCTTGGCCGTTTTACCTCAGGAGAAGAGGACAGGAAAGGTTTGATGTATATATTGGAGTCATGTACTTTCAGGTCATGGTCTCCCAGCCCTCGGGTCACTCCAATTGTTGCCATAACCCGAGCCTGGAAATAAAGAAAAGCGATGGGATAAAATCTTGTTACATGCACTGTGTCAACAGGGAAATTCCTACCCTGTAACTGCTACAGTTGGGGATGAATTCCATTTTATTTCCCAGAAACTCTAGATTCAAGAGAGCTAATCAACATCAAAGCTTTTCACATTCATGTCATCTCAATTTTCCTCATTATTCCAAGCTTTGTATTCATCTACATCCCGCTCTGTGTACACCCATTTAAGACCGTGACCATCTGTAAGGGATTGGGACTGTGGAAACCTAAACCAGTCACCCCACTCTCCAGTAGTTTATGAAACATTCCTTCAGCAAATTATATTAGCAAACAGATTTTATAAAGAGGGTAAGGAGCTTAATTACTCACATAAGGAATCTGTGGCATCTTCCTATTGACATATTTTTGTATATTCCCTCCCCCAAGGAAAAGTGTCAAGGGCCACCTTAAATTGCTGAACACACAGGTGACAGTGGCACTGACCATAGTGCTGTGAAGAGTCAGTCTACAGCAGGTCTGCAGGTACCCCAGGTCTGTTACTTCCTCCCCCAAGCAACATGACTCGTCTCCCAAGAGGTGCTGGGCTCTATTTCATTCATGCTTCTCCAAAGATTGACCAGGCAGCTGCCTCACAGTGAGCCCTGCTCTCTGTGGCCTGCTTATCGCTTCCCCCAAAGTCTAGCTTAGCCACAGCAGCTTCTGAACAAGGGTGTTCACAGCACCAATAGCAGCGAGCAACAGACTCGAAATCATTTTGCCTCACTAAATCCTGGCTCCATAAGGTAATAAGAAAGTAAATTAAAAAGATGTGCGTGAAACATTTTGCAAATAATTATAAACCTAGCCAAATTCAGAGATAAGCTGCAGGTCTGAACCTATAAAACTTTGACTAGTTTTGAAGAATGTCTATCCATGAATTAAGAATCTAATGCAGCAGGAGCACTATTTAGAAACACAGCAAGCATACAAAAATTAGCAAACTGACACCACTGCGCCCTTATATTGATCCTATTGCTGCATCCAGCTAAGCTTGCTAGGACCAGCACTAATGATCTCACTGTTCCTAATCACAGAGCAGGAAACAAAGTATACCTAAATGGAACAGCGTTTCTCCCTTTCAAGAAAAACCATCAACCTTCATGAATCAGAAAAATTCAACAGTGAGTTCCACATGCACTAGCTGAAGAAGGGGTGTTGTACTTTACAAATCCTGCCCTGATCCCTCCCCTTCCTAAATTAGAGTTTTGCATCTCAAGCACTATTAAATATCTTCCTGCTTTGTTTCAGCAAACATAAGGTATGTCGCTATCTTCATCCAGTCTAGTTATTTTTACAATGAAACAGGAACATTTTAAGTCAATTATTAAGACAATCTCATTGCAGCCTACTTACAATGAGAGAAAAACAAAAGCAAACTGACAACAAATGACTGTTTGCTATAAAATTGCTTTTTAGTATGTTGAGCTCTCCCTGCCGCCCCCAGACATGAAACTGATTTATGAGAGAATCAAAATATTCTTTAAAGCTGTCAAAACAATAAAATAAAGAGATACTGAGTGGAAAACACTGGACTGCCACAGGCTAAACTGAGTGGTAAACAGCACAGAATTCCTTCTTCCTTTGGTCTGAGGAAAGCAAACATGCCCACCTTCTTGCCTTCTCCATATATAAGGGGAAACTTCAAGTCATCTTCCTCAATGGTTTTGTATGCCCTGTGGGGGGAGGACAAACAACACTTATAAAGCTTGCACTCAATTAGTGACCCAGCGCCCTGAAACAAGCAGTTGTGATTTGAAAAAGAAAAAAAAAAATCATTATTTTTCCTAGGGACTCTGTCTTTGAGCCAAGTTGTAAATTTCTTTTTCTGTAGAAAGGTTTTCTGTAAATAATTATCCATTTCACCTAAAGGAAAAGTGAAGACAGAGAAATATCTAACATACCAGGCTGTTCCTACTGCTTGCAAAGAAAGAAGTGGACTGCAATAACATCCTAATGAGGTAAGATATGGTTAGATATGGTAGCAGCTATACCATAATACATAAATAAATAAATAAACCAACTCCAACCAACCAACCAACCAACCAACCAACCAAAACAAACAAAACAACCCCAAACCCATCAAGAAACTAATCAATGCCTATATTCACACTGTTAACGTGAAAAGGTGAGCAACAACAGGACATGTACACAGTCATGGTGTGAAGCAGCTTTCTGATCCTGTTCTCACCTTCCAGGACCACTTAAACTGAGACAAGCTTCATGTGCTGAAGAGTCTTAGGATATTTAGTGCTCATTTGACCTTGACTGCAAGGTTGTCAGAGGTTTCACATTTCACAGCAGCTTTCCCATGGACAAGAGACAAGAGAAGTAAATGCCCATGCTCTGATTCTGTTTACTGCATACCTGCATACTCTACCTTTTACACATCCAGCTGTTGACACTGATGAGGTGAGAAGGTTAACAATTTTGCCAGTGAGGAAAAAAAAAAAGATGACAGTCACTCTCATAAGCTGTAGAGTCCTGTGGTTTGTGTAACACATACCTGAGCTGAGGTACTGGGGTGCCTCTTTCATGAAAGCACATTGCCCCAGAGCAAGTGCTCTCCACAGAAGTGGAAGGGACTTGTGAGAGGAAGGAAGGTGCTGTGGCAGGTTCCCTGCCAACACTTCCAACCCCTGCTGTGTAGCTCCCTAGCTCTCCAGGTTGGCTGCTTGAGCTCTGGGGAGTCACATTTGATCAGGTTTAAGCAATGTTAAGACCATGACATAAACCAGCAGGAAATCAAAAATTAAGGGTGAAATCCTATATTGTAATTGAACTGCCCCCTGCTTCACCAAAATATGGCATATCCCTGTGATCAATAAATGGTGCTGTACTACACAGCTGTACATGCTGCATCACCCAGGCAAGCCTCGGGCTTAATGAGACAGCACAGACATTTAAGCCCTACCTTTACATTTCCCAGTAATCACAGGAAGGCTCATTATTTGGGTTTTGGGCGTGAGAGGAAGGGCAAGAAAAAAGGGAAAAGCAACCAAAATACATAGAAGAAACAGTAGTGGAGGACTCTCCTTCCATACTACAAAACATAACTATGTACAAAACCCCAAAACAAAACCAGGTGAGGTTTGCAAAACACAGTGGGTGCTTCATGGGAGATCATGTAGTTAAGAATATTTTAGTATATAACCATAATACCTGGGCATCTCTACAAAACACAATACAGTGAAGGCATTTAAATGGCAATTTGCACTGGAGATGGCAAATAAATTAGCTCTTAAACCAAACAAAGAGGAACAAAACACTACAAGTAGCCAACATGATAATACTTCCCTGATGTTTAAATCCTGGAATAGCATTTTATTGGGAAGGATGAGTCAGTCATGGACTCTGCTCTTGTTCCTTCCTTTATTTTCAAGAGGGAATAGCTAACATCTCTGCCTCACTGACTAACTTGAATACCCTTGTTTGAATGTGGAGCAAAGATTTTACTATCCCTGACTACTCATGTTCCAAAGCTTCCAGATGGACCTACAGGGCAAGGAGCCCTGACAAAACCTCCTTGAGGAGTCTGAACTATTCCTTGCATAGAGCCAGATGCGCTCTGACACCAAGAAAAAGAATATCAGCTGAGTCTGTTTGGGGCATCAGAGTCAAATGACTAATCAAACCAGAAGCCCGAGAAGACAACCATTCCTACTGGATTTTCAAATTTTGTACATATTTGTTAAAATATGAAACAAAACTAAGATGATGTGATTTAACTATTTGCGGTCCCCTTTTTAAAGGAAAAATACACCTATTCTTTACCAAAAAACTATATTATCTGCAAGATAACTACAAATACTTAAGATCAAAGCCCTCACTTTACACTGCCCTGTAAGTAGCCAAAAACACGGACCAAATTTATTTACCTCTCTCCCCTTCTTCCTTACATTCTCCTGCATAACACCTCACAGCTACTGCACTTTAGGAAGAAGGAAAAGTATCATTTAGGCTGGTGTCCTTCAAAGGAATGGTCCCCACTGCTGAGTCTAGCATCTTTTATGGAACCATTATAAGGAGCACTGACTCTAGGGCCTTCAACTGTGACACAATGGTGCAAGCACGCTGGAAGAGGCCTTGTTGCAAGGGCTGCAGCTAACTTGTTCCGTCAGGAGATTAGGAAGAGCAGCTGTGACCTCCTGAAGCTATGCATCTAGGTGAGGGAGGTACAGAGAGCTACAGTGATTTGTTTTGTGGTTTCTCACAGGAAGTCACCTCTTGGGCTCAAAACTTGGGTGTCAAACTCAACTCAAACATGTTTTTCTGTTGATGTTGCTATTGCCTGAAAAATTATTAGCACTGAAGAAACAATGCTCAGAACCGCAACTACAGCAGCAGAGCTGGCACAGACACACTGAAAAGCAACTGGAGACACACTCCAAAAGTACCCTTGTCCTGCATTACTAGAGAAACAGAATTAATAATATACGAGTGTGTGGTTTGCTGCAAGAGAAGGATGAAGGACAGCTTTTCAGCTAGCAGCTCAGCAGCTGCACAGGGGAGATGGAAGGAAGGAAGCTATGAAGTTCATTTTAATTTATGCCCTGTGAAACCTCCTGTACTTCGTGCGTGGGTTTATTTCACACAGGCTACAACCCTCTGGACTATTTCCCTTGATTTTATGTGATATAGTTGCATTTATACCTTCATGTGCTGTAGGTATATCAAAGACAGACACACAGAGAACCTGAGGGGATGGTTTGGCTTTCTAAGTGCCTACATGGCCTTATTCAGCCCTCTATGTAATTCAAGCTAGCTCACTGTTCTAAAAACACAATGTTGCAACCCTCCACTCTCCCTTATCTTCATGGTCCACACCCCAGGAGGTTTCAGTGGCCACCGGGGCATGACAAGAAAGGTTATAAAGACAACTCAATGCTATTGCTTCCTGCTCTGAATGAGCCTAAATATTGTTAAGTGCCTCTGCCACGTAAACCTCTATTTTTCCAAATGGAAAAGCAGGGGGAGCAGAGGGGGCAGTAGAAAAGGCAAGCTTCTACCCAGCTGAATCTAGCTGTATTTTTTTCAGTTAACTTCATTTCTTCTTTCCATTTCAAAAGAATTATGAAATGTTACTGCTGTCCAAAAATACTGAACTAGGGCTTGACATATGTACCACCCACAAAGTTACATTTGGACTCAGGATCAACATTTTGGAAAACCGGGCCAAATCGCACCAGGAGCCAAAAGAGATGTCAGAACAAAAGAACTAGGACTGACATGATGTTACTCATATGCTAACTGGAATCTGCTCTAAATGCATGGTGAAAAAAATCACCAGAAGCTGCTAAATGCACAACACAATCTATGGAAGAAGTTTCTTACAGTGTTGAAGTCATTAGCAGTGCTTTAGGCACTCTTTAAATAAAAGATTATCAAAGTTACCTGCATATTGCTGGGTTAGAACTTGAAAAACCAGTAAGCTCCCACATGCAGATTTCAGAGCCAAAATTCTAGATAATATCTTACGTGTTATGAGTTCTCCTGTCATGAAATTTATTCTTAACATTTGCCTTCTGAAAGGACATATAAATTCTCATAAGAGTAGAAGTTGTTGATGACCCAAACCCAAATCCATACTATATTTTATTTCACAGCAAACTGTGTAGGGTTACTGGTCATGAAAAGTATTGCATTGGCATTCCCACACACAACAGATGGTGGTGAAAAGACAATCTACCCCTGACCTAGAAGGTTCAGTTCTGTGCACAACAGGGAAATCCAGACTCTGTGCTCTGCTTTTCCATGGCACTTGGCTTTAGAAAGTTTGCCTGTGTTTCATATCTCCACTAGTGACACCTGACAGTAAACTGAGAATTAAACCTAAGGAAGAGCAAAAAAAAAAAAAAATCAACATCAAAGGGCTTTAGCTTGGAGCACAGAATAAACCCACTTGTGGCAAGCAAGCAAGAGAAAGTACTACTGCTTCAGAAACATCCTAGTTCATAGAGTACAAGGATAAAAGAATCTCTCAGTTTGTAGATTTCGTGTATTTCTAGCACCACTTTTCTACCTCTGTAAAAAACCCCAAACCTAGGACCATCCCCAAACATCCTCCACCTGACCCCACTCCCCCCTCACCCAAAAAAACCCAGCTCACAACAAAACTACCCCAACTATCCAAAAACCTCCTCCCCAAGCTCAACTTTCTTTGGTCATATCAACAGAAAACCAGGTTTTAGTCCTCAAACAACAAAAAACTTGATAGAAACTCTTTCATTTTTTCCCCTCCCACACAATGAATCAGTGGATTGGAACTCACCCTTTGGATAACAAAGCTTAAATCACCAGCCCAAAAGGAACTGTTATCTGTACTGTCTGTCTATTGAACTATGGGCATCAAACTAGTGTAGTGTTTACTATCAAGAATAAAAGATGTGTAGTGCAGGTTAGGCACAAAGTCACTGAAAATTATGCAATTTATGTCTCAACCCAGCCATAATCTTAAAAAATATCATTATGCATGTGCTTCTGCAGAGTCAGGATCTCTAAATCCATACAGCACTGTCTGATTCTAAGTACCCTCTAGGTAGGTTAGCTCTAATGGTCCAGCATCGCAGTATCTTTCCCCTATTGCTCTTCTGACACATAGTTTATGAAGAAAAATTACAATAAACAACATAAGAAAAGCACACAAACTATAGCAATGTTTGTTAAGAGAAAAGATGATGGCAAACCCAAATCAGTTAAAGACTGATGCGCATGCACATGTGCACAAAACAGTTTTTAGAGGAAGATCTACTCTAAACCAAGATACTCTCATAGGGCTTCTTTCAAGTAAAAAAGAAGACATACAAGTTTTAAAACACACATTATTCCCCAAAAAATTCAGAAACCCCTTCTTATGAACCTGAAACTGTAAAATGCTTCATTTTGCAAATCCCAGTTCTGTCTACCCACCTACAAATTAAAAAAAAAAAAAATAAAAAAATTAAAGTATCTCAGCATGACTCATATACACATATGATCTCTGGCTTTGTCAAATCAGACTGGTACGTGAGCTCTGGAGCCTTCATTGTTGTGTACAGTTGTAAGATGGAGTCTGTATTTCAGAGAGCACCAGCACCGTGTATTCCTGTGGAAGTAATTCCTAAGCAAAACAAACTATCCATCTTGGTCAGCCCATTTTAAAGACTCAAGCACCAGAATCTTTTATCAGGCACTTCCTAGAGGGTGGCTGGTTTTTTAGTCCACTCACCTCTAATGAAGCATTACAAGAAACTGGTAGAGGAAAAGTCAGGGATCGGATGGTCAAGGATCTCAAGCATCTATAGAGATCCTTGACCCAAAAAAAGACAAATCAGGAAAAAAAATTAACTGAGAGTATTTAAAAAGCACTGTCCCTTGCTGCTTTTGTGCTTAGGAGGCTGGAAGGGACAGAGCAAGTGCTTTCATTCACTGCTTGTGACCCGTTGAGCTTCCACTACTGAGTAACAGAAACTGTGTGCAGATACTACAGCATCACATCAAGCGGGTCCACCTTCTGCCACAGTCTCTTGAGTGATTCTTAAAATTTACTTCATTTCTTCTACTTTTAGAAGACAAACAGGAAAGTTTGTTAGCAATTTACTCTGGAAACAGAGGGGTAAGGCAAGTGGGCTGTTAACACCTTATGGGCTTAATGCATTTGCTGGAGAGAAAACCTGTTTGTAAATTTGTATTTTGCTGCATTTCTTGTGAAAAGGATGTGGTGAGGTAGATGGGAAAAAGGCTGCATATTAAACTCAGTGCCTGCTCCACATTTGCAAGCTGTGATCCTCCAGAAGCAAAGGAGATTGCTATTAAGGAGGAATCATGAAGCAAATTCTTCTTGGAAAGATAGCTGCAGCGTAGGATGGGGCAGGCAGTGAGACACAGCAAGCAGACTTCATCATCCCACAGCAGTGCTGGAAACTCCTCTGAGGAGCACAGGGCCTCCTCACAGCCAGAAGCAGAGCTATAAATCAATCTTGGGTGACAAGAATGAAGACTTCCTAAGGACTCAGATGAGGCTATGTCAAATTTGTGCAGATGAGGAAGCCAGAGAAAGCAGGAGCAGGGGAAAGAGAATTCACCTTACCAGGAGGAAGAGTTGTTTTTGCTTGGGCTTTCAGAGTGAAGATTACCTCATTTCAGTTTAGTTTCCTTTAGATAAAATAGACTAGGGGCCTTTTGTCTGCCCTTGCACATGTGGCACCTGATCTCGTGCCAAGGCAAAGTCCAAGCAGAGACACACAGCTGTGCAGGGACAGGTCTTAGATGCACTGTGTCCAAAAGGAGATGCTCTTGCAGGACATGACTCACTTGGCCCCCGAGAGGCTATTTACAAAGAGCTTTACCCCAGACTTAAGTTTTCTCTTTTGTTGCAGCACTATTACTTTCCTGTTTCTGCTTTCTCCTGCCCCAAAGACACTGGCTCAGCTCCTGTGGCATGTGCACACTTGGGGGAAAGAGCCATTTGTCATTGTCAGGAGACGTGCTGTACACAGCAGGTCAGCTCTCACCTCCTGCTGCTCCTGCAGCAAGGGCTGCAAATCTTGAAAAGATGCATAACATGCACATTGCAAACAGCCATTCATCATCACAGAGCTGTGCCCCAGACACCCAGGCACAACCCAGCAAGCTGCTCTAGTTGTGTGCACCAAAGAGGCATGTCCCCTCCCACTCCTGGCTATCTCGCAATGAGAAACAAGAACAGAGACACAAAAACCAAGGCAAGTGGCTGTGGATGGTTATCTGCTGCAAAAATTTTATCTTCTCTCTCTCTCTTCCAGAAAGGCCCAGTGCTGCAAAGGTGTCCCATAATCATTAAATTATGAAAATGTAAGTTGCTGGAAGAAAATTAATACCAGGCATGACTGGGGAAAAGGTTGCTTTCTCGTGAAGTAATTATGAAATTAAAATCTGATCTCTCCCTGGCGATTGTACAAAGGATACGGCTGAGGTCTTGAACACAACAATACAGCGAGGATTTCAGCAGAAGGTTTCACTAGACAAAAAAGCTCAATTAAAAAAAAGAGGGGGATGGACGACTTTTTGTAAATTACATGAATTTGGCTAAAAGGCTCAATCAAGCAGGTTTGCAGACTTCCAATTACTTTTTACAAGTTGGAATCAAGCTGTTAGGAAATACAGCTTATCTGAATAAGACTAATAATGCTAAGCTAATTAGACCCACAGGCATTAGCCAGCAGATAAATTCAGGCCAAAAAGAGGGACACTGTCACTTTAAATACTGCCTTGGGATCAGTGGAAAAGCTAATGAGGAATGTCAGTTGGGGCTGTTTTATTAGGTGGTTCTCCAGAGACTATAGCCTGAGGTTTCTGAAGCAGGGCTTCTGTGCTTGATTCAATAAATCAATTTATATTAAAGGAGGGTGCAGCACAGGCGCCAGCTCCATAAAGCATTTCTGTGGCATTTCTCAACCTGCTCAGGCACTCCTTGGGCAGGCTACCTGAATGTGCTGCCAAAGGACATTGAGCTCAGCAATAAAGATAGTGGCCACATTAGCAATATTTGTTCAAATCAGCTGACACATTACCAAGCAAAACATGCACATTGGCTCTCATCAGGGTATTCTGGATCCCCAGTAAGTGATTAATGAGAGCCTGGTTTTTGTGAGCCAGTTTGAACCGCAGACGGCAAGACAGACTGCACAATGAAAGCAAAAGGCATCCATCCCAAACAAAATAAAACGGCTTGAAAAGTGAAGTTGCTTTTTTAATCAGATGCTTAGAGGCTGAAAGACATTCCCTGTTGGAAAGAAAAAGGTGAGCACAGAGCAGGTTGGCAGCTTTCCAGGCAGTGGACAATATTGACTCTAGAATAAAATGGGTTTTGCTTAGTGCTTGCCTCAGGGCACCAGCTTCCCTGCTTTGGAATAAATCATGCGGGCGGGTGATTCCCCAGCACCGGCTGACCCTCGGGTGGGAAACCCCATGTGCCACAGCACCCCCTCACCAGACACAGGAACATGGAGCTGGCAAGGGCTCTGCTGCTGCTGAAAAGACGATGCACTCAGAGGCAGTGCCCAATTCCCCCGCTCGCTTCTGCCTTGGGCTTTAGCCCATGGTGTGGTGGGCACTACACCAGCTCAGACAATTTCTGATGGGGTGCAGCTCAACTCTGTGTGATCCCAGAGGGCAAAGGAAGCCACCAACAAATAACGTCAAAAATGGACTTATTATCCAGGGCTTTTTTGCCACGCTAAAATCAAGTCAAAAAGCTCAAGCCGTGATCTGGAAACAAACATTTAAAGAACTCCACGTCAGTGCAAGCAGTAGAAAGGCTACTGTTTTTGTTCCAAGGAGGAGCAAAAAAACTAACTTTGAAACCACCAAAGTTGATGCCAGTTGGTAGTGCATTCTGGATGCCTTTAGTTAAGTGCAGCACTGAATGACTCCTCCAGCCCCGTGTAAGGTTGAGAGGGGAACTCTGGAAGGAGCCACAGCAGAGCCACAGCCAGACAGAAAACCGGGTTTTGGGAAGGTGTCTAGGATCTAGTCAAAGCAAAGTACTTCAAAATTGCTCACACTGGATTTACCCACAAGTGAAGAAAATGTGACCAACTGTGTCTTAACTTTTAAATAAAAGGCAGAGATAGAGAGCACTAATTCTGTGCAGTCCTTTAAAGGAGCAGTTATCATCAGGTCTGCTGTTCTCTCGCCATATATTTCTATCTCAGGTTACTCGACCCCCTTTTTAGCACTAGCCACCCTCTGCTTACATGGCCTCTAAGTCTTCCCTGATACTTCTGTTGCCAGGACTTGCCAAAGTCACCAGGACACTTCCCTCTGATACAAGTTTAACCTCTGCAAGCCATGGGCCTGAAAACCCCAGCCCAGAGACCCAGCTGTAAAATACTCTCAGTAACACAGATGTCTGCCAGCAAATTATGGCTTGAGACAGCTCGGAGGTTTGTGCAGCAGGAGACACTGCTCTTAAGATGCCTTGCCAGCTACAGCATATGTTTTGCAATGGCTGTTCAACCACAATGCAGATGGGGTGCAGGAGACGCAGCTCTCAGCTCCCACCAAAATGGGATTTATTTTAGATATATTTCATACAGCATTATTTCTCATCGCAACTGCCACCGCAGAGAGAGGAGAAAGGGTAGGAGAGCTGGAGTGAGAAGGGAAAGGCTAGTCTCAAAGCAGTTACAGGCGGCCTGGACCAGTAATGCAGTACACATTGCTGGATCAGTGGTTGTCCTAATGCTGTGGGGAAACTTGGCAGCTCTGCTACCACTGTGGGCTGTGGAGACAAAGCCAGTGTGGAAATTTCACATGAAAAAAAAAGAAAGAAAAAGCAGAAAGAAAAAATAAAGGGCCAAATGCATCATGACAGACCCAAAGACAATAACCTTTTGTAATCCAAAGAAGCTGGTCAAGCCAAGCCATTGTTGAGAATCTGAAAAGCTCCAGAGAAAAGGAGGAGGATAAAAATGAAGAAAAAAAATCATACAGCTTCTAATAGAAAACACAGATAGTATCCTGAATTGTAAAATAAAACAGTTCATTTTCCTGAGGAAACATCAGACCAGAGAGTGTTTTACATTCTCTCACTCAAGGATTCAGTAATTAAGTGTAAGAGTGGCTGTTTCTTCCTAACATCACCTGCATCTCTCCACATGTATGTGCAGATGTCAACACACAGTGAGGTCAATGAACAAAAAAAAATTCAGACAACTGATCATCTGCATTGTATGTGATAAAAGTTCAGCAGTGTTTTAGTGGATCAAGCTCTGGCTGGCCAAAGCTCCATCTGACATTTTCTAGAAAAGGAATATATATGCTAATTTATTCTCCGTGGTAGATAGTGTCCTTAGAAACAAATGCAAAACAGACTTGTCCTTGGCCACTTTGTTCAGTTAAATCCATGAATTAGAAAGGGAAGAAAAGAGAAGCAAAACACTTGAAGTGGAAAACAACCAGTAGGAAACCCCAGCCACCCCAAACATTCACCTCTGAGGGCCCATTAAACTGGAACTCTAATGTCTTGTCCACAATCTCAATCATTAAAATTGACCCAGACTTTTAGATGAATAGTAACTGGCTGCTTCTCCTCTGCTTAAGAGATCACTGTACACAATTCAATGTAATAGATATATGTTGAGCAAATACCTTGCAAAAAGAAATAGATCCTTATTTAGAAGGGCTCTGATTTAGACAAATGTATGGTGATAGAGCAATTCCCTCATCATTTTATTGTCCTGGGGCAACCAAACAAAGAGGTAACTGATGCACTAGCTGTGAGATATGGAGCAGTTAAAAGATTCCAATTCTTTTATTCGGGAAAAAAATGTAGCCCCCATTTTCCACTTCCAGCCAGAAGTCAAAAGGAACAGCAGGGAGAGAGAGCCTCATCACAGTCTCCACATGCTTTTGCTTGGCACAGACCACCTATTTCTGGGACAACACTGCAATGAATTCAGACTTAAATTTTCAAGTCATAGTGCAAGCATTTATTCCAGAATAACTGCTTGCAGCTAAGCACATTTGTACTCAATTGGTGACAATTGCTGCACTGACCATATTAGAATCTGTAACTGGATCAACGTGTCCTACACTTCAGGAAATTCATAAAAAACAGGAAAGAACTGTCTTCTCCTACCCACTATATGCTAGAGTTAAGAGAGTTCACACACCAGTACTGGAAAACAATACTCTAAATCAGATCTTCCAGTTCAACTTACTAACGCTCTTCTACCTTACTCCTTATTCTACATTTAAAATTTGAGTTTCTTCTTATCTGTCTTCTTCTAATGCCAAACAGTATTAGCTATGCAATAACCATTTTGAATATGCTGAAGTGCTATGCATAGATTCACAAATGAGGTAGAAACTGATTTAAGGAATTATTTCTTCTCCTAATTTTTAACCTTTCCATTTTAACCATTCTTTATGAATCCCAACATTCTGCTGGTGATTTGGTCTGGAAAAATCGTGGTAGTAAGCACACCGAGCTTCTTGACATGGCTCTCATAGTTCATTTGGAACCTCTAGTGTGCACAAACATCTTTTTCCTCTTTGTGCTTTACTTTGTATTTATCCCCACCGAGTTTGATCACTGTGATGCCCATCCACGTAAATCACTTAATTCTTTCCAGTTCCTCATGGTCCTTCTTGTTTAATAGGAAAAGGACTGTGGTGTTACCTGCCACTGCTGCAGCTTTACCATTCTAGACTCATTTCTTTTCCAGACCAGTAGCCAACTGGGAAAATGCAAAACAACTCCCATATCTCTGAAGAAACCCTCTTTGCCTTCCAACTATGATAAAAGAAATCTGTTCTTACCCTCCTCTCAGGAAGTTCCTGGCCCATTATACTTCTGTAGCTCTCCCCCAGACTAGAAGGCTACACTTCATTGCCTTTTTTTTTTTCCCCAATAGCATGTCACAGCTTGAAAAAGAACTTTTGGAAGTCTACATGAAACCATTCTTTATTGATGCCTCCAGAGGCATCAGGGAGTTTAACAAAAACCCTCCTTTTGCAGAAACTGGGAGAGTGTCTCATGATGTTCCAAATGTTTTGCAGTCTAAGTCCTCAGTTAATCCAATGTTCTCATTCTGTTCCTATTCTTTTTTTCATGCCTGTAGCCTTTTTAAAATGTGAAGTCATCATTCCCAGGGTGAGACTGCATATTCTACTAGCAGCTGTTCAAGATGAGAGACAATGATGGTTATTCCCAGATTTACATGTTCTGCACAAACACTCCAGATAATATTAAACTTAGATCATTATTCTGCCATTAAAACACCATTATATTTATGGTCTATAAAGTATGGGACAAATCAGAAGTGATGTGGAACTGTTGTTGCCAGTGAGCATCCAAGTGTCCAAACCTACAAGAATTCAGGCTTTATTTTTTAACCCCCCCTATTCTTTCTCTTCCTCAAAGGACATTTACTACAGAGGTTAAAACACAACATCACGGAAATGAAGACCATTCGCATATATTGGGCTTTTGCCTTTATAGGTCACACACAGAACTCACAACAGCAAAGATTAGGGCTTCTCCAAATGAGTGGGAGTCACTTGAGAAGGAGCCTCTTAAACCAATAAAAAACAATGAAGATGTTTAGCCAGAGACAAAAAAAAAATAATAAATCATCATTCTTTCTGTCTTCACTTCTTTAAGTCAATGTTGTTCATTCAAACCTTTTCATTTTGGGCTGGTTATGACTTTTGTTCAGATAAGCCCATCTCTAAAACAATTCCTCAAGGAATTACCCAAATCAGGGGCCAGCTGCACTGGAGTATGGGAGGCAACTCTTCCCTTCTGCAAGCATTCCTCAGCATGCAAAGGCATCACAGCCCAGATTCTGATCCAAAATTTACAAAGAGCTACTTCCAAGATAGGAAAATTGTTTAGCTTTCAGAAACGTTCCCTGGCATTCCCCTTTACGTGTTTGCTCTGCTTTGAGTACTCCCACATTAAAACGAAACAACGTCCTGGCTCTGGGGGAAGGTCAACTTATTTAAAACATTAACTTCTAAAAGAAAGATACATCTGAAAGAAGGAAATGCCTTTTCTTTTAGTATGCAGGGGTGCACCTCCATGTTTGACCAGTTTACACTAATCAAAGTCAAAGCAGGCATTGGTTAGGGAGAAGGCTGACTCCATGCTGAGAAGGACACATTCTTACCAGCCAGTCATGTTGAAGTCACGGTAGAGCATCCTCTTTCCAACTTCCTTGCGCTGCACCCTCCGTGGAAACTCTAAATGCGTGAATTCATTTCCCAGCAAGTGGGGCTGCATGTAAGCCTGTGGGCAGAAATTAAACCACAGATAACACATAAAAAAATACATTATCTATTTTTAATGAGGTAGCATTACCATCCCTTCCCACTCCCTTCCCACACAAATTCCAACCCTTCCTCCACCCTTCTTTTTAAATAAGGAAGATGATGTGTTCCATTTCAGCAAACAATGTGCATATACATCAGTTCTGACCCTGCCTGGTGTCCAGCAGCAGCCTTATAGGGAGCAGTCCTCTTGCCCTCAAAATCATTCACTTCTCCCTGCTCCTCAAAATTTGGGATCTCTACAGTACACTTCATCTACTGACCCTGAAGGAGTCCGCAGGGCTTTGTAAAACAGAACATATTTCCTTTTGTATGTCATCAACCTGAGAGAATGAAATGATCGAATATAAAGCCATGGAGCAAGCAGAGACTTGGAGGAGTGCATGTGGAGTGAAGCTGAAGCTTTTTGACTCCCAGTTCAGCTATGCCAGCAACACACACAATCCACAATACTGCCACACTTTAACTGTCACCACCTCAAGAAAAACATCCTCTTTTACCTGCTCAGTGTGCTGCGCCCCATCACACGTGATACTGCAGATAATCACAAGCTGCAGAGTAATTTATTGTCTTGTTTCTAGAAACTATTTCCTTCATGCAAAATAGACTTTAAGAAAAGCAGCAGCAGTTTTGTGTCACAACTGCAATTAGCGTCTCTGATGGTTTTAATGTTCAAATGCTGTTGCTTTACATTCTGGTGTACTGCTCTTCAGATGCTGGGAGGCCTCTTTGCCAGAGTCATGCCTAAGGCTCATGTTCTCCAGAGTTGACCATACTGAAGAGCACCTCGAGGCAATTTGTCCACTGTCTAAATTTTTGGATTGAATTTATACACATATCACTCAACACAATAGGTTAATTCTAAACATACTCTATTTCTTGTTTCTGAAATAAACCTCATTCCTTTTTCTTTAATACTTTCATAAAAAAGCCTTTCTCCGTCCTCGAAGCCACATTTTGAGTGAGCTCTTGTGAAGACACAGTCAAATTGGCTCGGGAACTGAAAAAGTTGCATTTCTTAACTTTTTTGCAGGTAACTCTTTTTCCTTATCCAGCCAGTTAAGGCAATAAAGTCTGTCTTATCTTCAGCAGCAGCTGCCATCAAGGCAAGTGAAATGAGCTGGGTTTAGTTTGTGGGTTTGTCATAAATCCAGTGCTCATCAAAGGTGAGAAGCAGGAAGCAGTGGAAGCCCTTATTGATCTACCTGGCATCTATCATGCAGATAGTTCACAATAAAATATTTCCTGCACTTAAGGGTTGAGTCTGCTTCCACTCGCTGGATCAGGCTCAACACATCACAATACTAACCTTCTATCAGTTTGTCCCTGTTCCTGTCACCAGACATCCTTCCAGAAAACACCTCTAGCTCAGCTGAAATGGGACTGAGGGAGATTGCTGTGTATAGCCAACAAGATTGGATTCTGCTTTCAAGAGGTTGCCTACAAGCATGCAAGTGTGATCTTGACATTGTGATCCCTTTCTGGAGCAGGAGCACCAAGAAGTTCTCTACATACAGTTAAGGGAAATACATTTTTTTCCTGCAGTCTACAGTCAGCCAAGGTCCCCTTCTCCACCCAAATATTGTTTTCAAGGATCCTCTAATTGGATCACTGTTCCTCATTAGAAAAGTGTTTCAGAAGCACTAATGACTTTTGAGAGGTCCAGCAGTATTAGTCCACATGAGGCTTTTCATATTTTCAGAACTCTGGACTCTCTATTTAAAAGTACATGTAAGTTTTTTATTTTTCCTCCAGTTGCAAAAAAGATGGAACACTCCTAATGATTTGATGCATTACAACACATGAATGATATTTGTTGTTTGTATGACAACAAAGAAGTGGATGTTTTTGGTATTTTTTTAATTCTTTCTAGTTTATGATATTGTAAACAATGAAGTGCAGTTCAGTTGCTTTGAAAGTGCAATTCAGTTCACTTTTAAAAATGCACAGCCTGTCTTAATTAAAACATTACAAACCACTTCTAGCTAAAGACTACTTTTGCCTGCCTACAAAATAAGAAGTCTTATTTAAGGAAAAAACCCTTAATAGACATCAAAATGAAGTTATCTAAACTTTAGATTGTGAGATTACCTACTAGTCTGAATCACAGGTCCAGAAGAAAAACAATACAGGTTTTTAGCATTTTTCCACTTGAAAACAAGAATTTCCTTTATTGAAAAGGTAAAGTGATGGGGAGAGACTGCATTTCATAAAGATTTACTCAGATGGAAAGTCTGAGGTCACAACTGAAATAAGATTAATAAAGCTGGCAGTTACCAGTGGACTGCTAATGTTCAAATAAGATTTCTCTTCCACGGCCAAGCCTCAATGCTTGACTTACAATCTAGGGATCTTAACTCGATTCTAATATTTCTGGTGCCAGTGAAACAGAGGGAAAAGAAAAATTTGGAAGCTTTTGGTGTCTGTGATCTGAATTCTTACGTGAAGAAATGGCGATTTTTGTTAGGCTTTGCTTTATTTCTTAATTCTCCATGTTTTTTACCCTTTCTTTTTTTGAACAGTTATTTTTGATGCTTCACTGGTAATTCTACAGAGAGAAGAATGTTCTATTATAAAATTCAGCTGCAACTTCCAGTTGGTTTTGTTGAGAACTGTTCTCCATTTACTATGAGGCAAGACTTCTACACCTCAACCAAACCATGTTGGGCAGCAGAACTAGAAAATAAATAAAAAGCAACACTTTAAAAACCTACAGATCTTTCAAGAAGATATACAAGTAGACAATGCAAAATTCCCTCAAGTGATCAAATGAGAAATATAAATGGTAAGTGAACTAGCAGAATTTCACCTGTGATGAGGTACCATATTTTCCATATTTTAATTTGTTTAGTATCAATTTGCAAGAACCCCAGATCAGAAACACCACCCAGAGAACTTAAACTTTAATAAAAAGAGTGACTATCAAACACCTTCTTTATGAGCTAGGTTCAGACAACATTGTTATTCTGTGTTACGGAATGGGAACATTTTCCATATTTTCTCTTTCAGAAGCTATTGTAGCTTTTTGGCATAAATCTGGCATAGCCTGCACCATGTGTTTTTGGTACTCTGCCATTTTATGGTGTATTTTGTGGCTGGATGTACTACGCTCAACATTAGTTGTTTAAAATGGATTTCGCTCAAGGAAATATTAGTCACGGTTCTTTAAAAAGGTCATTTACTTCCTGCTGTGTTTCCTGGTGATCAGAAAAGCAAACATGAAATTAAGATAAACTCAGACTTGCACACTAGCTGTCAGTGAATTAGATTGCAGGAAACCCAGCATGTATCTTTTTTTACCTCAATAAGGCCTGCTGATGTCTTTCCCAGCTCCTCCAGTACGCACTGCACTGGAACATCACTGGCAACAGTGGTTTTACTGTATTCTGTGTTATTTTCAGAATTCCTGGTTACATCAACTATACCTTAAAGCTTTATACTCTTATCATACTGTGCCCTTTTCTCCAATAGGATGTTCTACTATATGAAACTACCACTCACAATGGCACACACAGCACAATGCACCCAGAAGTTTTGCAAATGATTCTGCCATTATCATATGGACACGTTTAAGTAAAAGAGAGATTAAAACTAAAGGAAGTGGTAGTAGAAGGAAAGAGGGAAGTAGAAGCCAAATCCATCCTTGGATTGGTCTCTCATCTTATGAAAGACCAGGACCCTTTTCATAGAAGCACACATCTCTTATACCACAGCATCATGCAATGTGTCAAATGGCCAAAGCAATCCTACACTGGGTGATGCAGGGAGCCACAAGCTGTAAGAGAATTACATCTGACCTGAAACATTGACTGGACATTTAGGAGATCTAGGTGCATTTCTTTTTCAGGCTCAGATTGCCCAGGCATCCTTCAGCAGGTGAGTTAGTATCACTTTATCCTCATCTGAATAATGAAATAAGAGTAGGTCCTCTTTGAGCCCATGCCCATCTGGGCTCACGAACCTTTGTTTGAATGGTGCCAAACACAAAGAGCACCCATGGGTCACTGCTGCTGGTGGCCACCCTGTCTCTACTGGCAGTAACACCTGCCCTGGTAGTCACAGTGCACCATCTTTGGTGAACTTTTGAGGGGTTGCCTGACTACACACACAGCCACGGTACATGCTAACACCACGAAGAACTCACATGACATCTTCAATGAGCAACTTTGATAATTAATAGAAGTGCACCCATCTGCAGCACACTCAATTCATCATTCATTTAAAACATATTTTCCAAGGGAATAAGTAACAAAATCTATGCCATTTACTGTTGCAATTTAGACTATCATGACTGAAATTAATAGTCTCCTCAGAAGATGAAAGAAAAATTCCTTCTGGCAGTCATTGCCTGCACAACTGCCAAATGTACCAGAGCAATTCCCAGTCAATACTGGATTTTGTTTTCCCTCAAGATACACCGATACAGAAAGCCAGGGCTTTTCCCAAGTGCTGTGTGGAGCTTTCCTGCTACAGTGCTAAAAAGAAAAGAGACACAGAAATTCAGAAGAAAAGGAGGCTTGTGAATTCCTGCCAGTGGGAGGGAAGCAGCATGGTGCACTGAACCTCTACAGAAGCTGAAGGACCAAGGGAATACTGGTGCAAAGCTTTCACACCTATGTCTTAAGAAGTACTCTCTGACTGAAAGATTGATTGCCTTCTGCAATACTCTCACAAGTTGCCTGGCACAGAAATCTGTCTCTGCCATGCAATCTGCCTGAAATCTGCAGCTGTATGCTGTCTTCCCACTGCCCTCCTATGGAGTGATGACCATGCCTAGAGCTGCTTAAAAGTCCGAATGATTGGATAGTCAACTTGTTCTTTTAAGGTTTCCATGCCAGAGGCCTATGCCCAAGGCCATTCTTGGATGCATGGTAATAAATGTGCATTAAAATGGCAGTCAGATAGGGAAAATATTTGTTTCCCTTCCCTCTCAGTTACTTAATCAGTACTAGCTGAAGCACAGTTTTGTGTAAGACTAGGCTGGAGGACTTCATATAGAGATATTCACATGACCTGAACAATTCATTATCCTATGGATTTCTTTCCACTTGGAAATTAAGGCTCAGAAAAGAGGACCTAAATGAAATTCCTGTGTGGCTGAAGCAATCAATAGGCACTAAAGGCAGAGGAAAGCTCCTTCATCCTGATTGTGCCAACAGTGTCTACTGCACAGGGAACCAATGTTCAGTAGCCTGCAGGTGGTAAATCCATACCCTCCCTTGTGCAGTAACTTCCCCACAGTGAACAGTATCTCTGCATTTACCAAGTAAAATATGAACGCTAAAATGATTAAGTGATTTTCTTCCTATTGTGCAGGAAGAGCAGTGCCATACGTTTGAAGCAAAGAAACTCAGCTCTAACTGCAAATAAAAAATACATCCAAAGTAACTAACTTCTAGACAGGAACAGCAGAAGAGAGATGTTCATGGTGGAATAGACTGATAGCAGAACCTGGGGACAGACAAAGTGAGTAAAATTATTTGGTTTCTAATCAGCTAGACAGATGCAACCTCTGGAGTGTAATGTTTATGCCAACCTTATAAGAAATTTGGGGTCATCTTTTTTTTTTTTAACAATAGAGTAAAAATGTTATTTATGGAATATCATGTTTGAAATTATCTCTAATTTTGTTTCACGCTCTTGCTGTCTTGCATGTATTCTCTTTGAACATGATACCCACAGATCTGGCATATTTGTTATATATAGAATTAAAATAAACAAACAAAGGTAAAGGAATTTTCCAGAGCAGAAAGAAAACAGCAGAAATATTTTTCAGATCAGCTACTGGTTTCAAATACAAGCCAGAAAGGATATCAAAAGAGAAAAACAATCCTTGTAGGCAATATTTTATCTTGTATTTCCTACAGAAGTAGCAGACTCCCTAGATGCTAAAGATACCTTTTATTTTAAAGGTTAACAAATTATTTTAAATTTAATTGAACTGTAAATGTTTATTAGGCCTCTTTTCCATTTTTTCTCTGAATATGAATACTCCCAAAAGCAGTTTTCCCTCTGAAATTTTCAGCTTCAAGCCAGTGAACCTGAGTGAAAAAAAATCAAATGTGACAATTGAGGAAACACTTAAATTTTTTTCTTTGGAACCTTCCACCCCACCTTTCAACCATCAGCATTTTGTCTAGTTTCAAACCACATTGCTTGGGCCAGGCTGAAGAAAAGAGACATGTCGAGACCAGGGAATCTCACTAGCCTTGGCCTGGCCACCTCAAGTCAGGCAAGGCTGACAGTGAGCCTGCCTTGGCCGAAGCTTAAACTTCTAAGAGGAAAAAGCAGGAGACCAGAAGAAGCACAAAAGAAATTTCTCAGCCATGTTAGGAATGACATTTTGACAAAGAGCCAACCAACTTCAACCAACCAATCTGACCATTGATGAAAAACTTAAAAAGTAACAGGATTGTTTGCATGAAAAATAACACTATGCATTTTGACTTATGTTACTTAGGCAGCTTATCAGCAAATACAGCCTGGTGAATAAAGCATCCCATATATCCTCAGATAGTCACCCTCTCCCAGCTTTATGGGTGCTGCTACACTAAATAAAATCAGTCTTTGATCACCCATCCTATCCTGCAGCTACTAATATTCACTGAGATCACCTCTAAATTGGACATATTTTCCCTGATCAAGATACTACCAGCATACTATTTGAATAAATTAATCAAACTCTGCAATATCAATGGTCTTCACTGAAGAGATAAGACTCCTTTCACTGAGATTTGCACCACCAGGCTTTTCTTCACTTTTGCTGATGGCTAAAAGACATACATGATCAGTCACTGGTGTTCAGTGAACACACCATCCTTCACTGAGCCACAGTAACTCAGCGGCATTTCTCTGAGCCTTAGGTGTTACTGGGCAATGCTGGTCATCAACAGCACCTGATTTGGTCCTCAGGTCTCTTACCAGATACTGAAGTCGCTGGCGTTCAGTCTCTGGAGTGAATTCTGAAGACATTGGAATGACATCACCATTTCGGATTATTATAGCCCTGTAACAGTAATAGAATGTCATCAGTACAGAAAAAAAAAAGTAAAAAATACCCAGGAAACCACAGGGTACAGTCACACTCTTATTCTCTTCAGACTCACAGTCAAATAAAGCCATTTCTTTTCTATTGAGGTGGCCAGCAGAACAGGATAATAATTTCTGCCCTGCATCCTTTAGACTGGATAACAAAGTATATTTGCATAAGCCAAGTTCATTTCAGAGCTCACAAAAACATCCAAGCAACAAAGGCAAGAGTTATTTCAGTTGATATCTACAGGGTATCCTTATTAAGTGAAATGCAGACACCCAGAGGAGATGCGCAGAATCACTGATTGTAGAACAACTCTTTGCAGATTTTAATACCAGTTGAGGCTGACACTGTCTAAATGACTGACTTCAAATGCCTCATGCAAGCACTTTCGAATTATTGATTGGTCATATATCACATCAGAACATTTCTACTCCAACAGCAAATGGAAATAGCAAAGTGAATCCTATTTAACACAAATTTAACTAGTTATCTGCCAAAAGATGACAGGTAATGGAATGAGCACAGATCAGCCAGGGGATTTTAGGCACACTTCTGCAAATCACAGAGAGGAAATTCTCTCAAATACCTGCCTGTTGCCTCTTAACAATCTGCTATGCTGCATGCAAAATATGGTCCAATCCTTCCCTGGTGTAATGCCACTGGCTGGAATACAAGTCACAAGAGGGGAGAATTTACCCAATATTCTTATTGCATTCTGCAGTCATGTATTCACTCACAGAATCACATTCCTTTATCTTTCCATTATTTAAGCAGCTCTGTAAGTATAGTAATGGTTGGTGCTTTTGAAGTGCTGTGTAAATTAGATATCATCTTACAGACTTTAATGCCTATTTTGGAGCTTTTTCTCAGCCATCAGGAGATTAATTTAGTGTTTGGATAGTAGCAGTGTACCATGTCTCCTCTTGAATTCAGACAGAATCTGGTGTAGCTAAAACAAGCATTTGCCACTTGGATTCCAGTTTCTCTGTGTTTTAAATGACCTCATTTCTGTGATCTTTTCATCCCATTGGTGTGCTATTTATGAGCTAGCTTACTTCCCTTGATAATTTGATGAATTTGCTGTCATTGCTTCTATGCCAGGTGTTCTGATGGCACTGTAATCCAACCAACAAATATGGCAGGCACATGAAGACTGAAAACTTAAACCTCTAAACTCAAAACATAGGCAGTTTGAGAAAACCAGCTCAGGTACAAACCAAGTTTGTAAAATTAGTGGCTCCAGGTCTTGTGGATAGGTCATTGAAGTAAAATTGTCTCCAAATGGTCATCTACTATTGCTAGTATGCAAAAGGCAGGAGCATTTATCTATGAGGAAAGGAACTGTTCACATTTTTGAGTCATGTGTCAAAGAACAGACAGGTTCAGGATGGCGCTACAACACGAGATGTAGGAAGAAGCTCTAGTGATGAGGGGAAAACTGCTCTGCTTTGATGAGTAACAAATTTAATGATGCTGGATGTCCAGTACTCCCTTGCAAATAATCCCATGTAGAAATTAGAGGCAGGCAGGAGTGCAACCTACATATTGAAGGCTCCCACTGGCCCTCCACTGCTACACTTAAAAACAATATTGTGTGCTTGAAATGAGACAGACATGGTGGTTGTAATTCTTCAATTTCTTAAAACAAATTTGTGCAGAATTTTTGACAGAATTTTTTTTTTTATGGAATCTGGATACACTACTGGCTTACAAAAATGCCTATCCAATGGAAAATAATAAAAGTTTGCTGATTTTATTTTTTATTTCTGAGACAGTCATTTAAATATGAATTAAGAATTCTACCACGTCTTTTCTGCAACAACACTTTTGCTTTTATTTTAGCAATTCCTAAAGTATTCAGCTTTGAACCAGATTAATTTACTCAAACGGTGAACACTTTTTATAACCTTTTTATATGTTATTTGATTCACTTGAGTAGGCCTGCACTTAAGGGGACTGTGGGTTTAGTACGTACCCTGACAACAGTCTAGACTAGACTGATCAAAGGAGCTGATCAGACACTAACCAAATTTTACACACTAGTTTAAGTGAGTCATAAGGGATTTTCTGATCTTGTGCTTGTCTGAAAGAGCTAATATAAAACCACATATTGATATAACTGCTAGCACATCAGTCTAATTTTCTAATTATCCCTTGCTTCCCCTTTAATCACCATTTCACAGGAAATCCATATTTTAAAGACCACTCAGACCAGTCTGGGGTTCACCTTTTTCTTTGTGCACGTAGACATACTTCCCATATATGTTGATAGCTGTCATTCTCACTTCTATGGGTAGAATTGGGCCCTGAGGGACTCACATAAAAAGCAATTCAGAGGTGAGTGGGTCAACCTTTCATGGCTCAACTTATTTTCACTTGAAATTGCAGCCACCTGGGATGAAAAGCACAACCCGGCACACACACACCAAAAAAAAAATCTTTGGAGGGGGAGGAATGAAAGCAATACTGTTGATACCTGATAAAACAGAGCCTCAGTTTTATATTCTTCATTAATGTTTTCAGCAGTTGGACTTCATTCTACTTGCAAGTTACAGCTGCTCATAAGAATTAAGCGATTTGATCTGAGGAATTAGACAGCTCTAGATACGAGTAATGGGAGGGATGCAGATGCACATGTACAGGTCACTGGTCCAAATTCAACTGTGGTGGGCTTCTAATCCCTTACCTGGCTCTTTACCTTTCTGAACCAGCTGCTCAGCCACTTCATGACAGCAAAGGGTATTTCTGACAGCCCAAGTGACACAAATGGACACATTTGTTGGCCGTCTCACTAGAGAGGCTGGGTGCAAAAGCCTGGCTTGGGAGCTGACCTGCGCCGTGGGATTTTCCCTGGTGATTGAAGAGGTGCCGACTCAGGCCCTAATTGGGTTTGGGGACTGAAATGCCCTTTCTGTGACCTTCCAGTGACAGAGCTGCCAAGCACCGACTGAAGGCTTTTCCCACCGCGCAACCTCCAGAGCCCTGAATTCAACAGCCCAGAGTCAATAACTGCTCACGACGAGGGAGCCTGGCTGATGCAGCAGCTGCAAACAGCTCCAGCAACTGCTTTTAGAGACCCACTCTATACGGTCCTGCAGGACAATTAATTTTAACTTTACACTGCCTAATGGACTAAGCAGCAACATGGTGTTACATGAGCATTACTGCTTCTGCCATGCATGAAAGACGCATGTATGCAAGGAAATAGCGCTCTGAAAGCATTTTGCTCCCCATGCATTGAGGATATATGAATATATGATTTTATGCCAGAATACAGCTGTCCTATTAAACTGTCAGAAATAACTACATAGGAAGCAAGAACACAAATAGATGCGGTGCCCAGAGAGCATCTGATTCTGCCATGTTTAATAGTGACATTTTAATTTCAGCCACGCTGGTGAAACACATTATAGCAGAGCCACAGGGCAAGCCTGCCAAAGGCAGATGGATGATTCATGTTTGCAGGGAAGAAGTATGTCAACACTAACCAAATATTCTCTGATGGCAAGGTTGCTTCAGACCCATACCAATCATTAATTTATATCACCAGTGAAGTAGTAATTAAAAAAAAAAAGCTTTATTGGCAGGATAGGAAACCAGGAGTCACAGATCTGCAGCCCCCTCAGTGCATTGCCCTCCACGCTCCATGGCTCTGATGCCCTCTCCACACAGCACCGTCTACAGTGAGTAAACAGGAGAAACTGCTATAAGGTCTTGAGACCATAGAGGCCAGTAAGTCACTTATTTTGATCCCTTCTAAAAACAAATCATAGATTTCTCCGAGTCCTTTCTCCTCTCTTGAACCCAGCTACCTAACTCCCTACCCACAGGAACTACAGATTGTACTTGCCACTGCATTTCAGAGATATGTGCTCTGCACGACAATTAAAGCATGTTCACTAATCCAAAGGTGGTAAATACTCACAGAAAACAGGAATATAACAGGGGAAAAAAGTCCCCAATACACTAGTAGCCTAAAATGGAAGGAACAATAATCTGATTTTTTCTCTCTCTTCTGGCCACTTCACTGAGTTCTTCTGACTCAGAGAAGCCATGCCCCGAACAACTAAATGTGGAGCAAGAGGCATGCCAGTGCCTCAGTGCGCAAGGCAGAACTGGCAGTCATGGCAAATCCTGCAGCTGGCTATGTCTACTCAGTCACACGGAAATGAAAAGAAACACCAGGATCTTAAAAGGCTGCACATACCCCTACAGAAAACAGTACATTTATCTTCTGGATTGACATGACTGTTTAGTCCATAATGATCAGCTAAGTTCACACAGAACATTACATATATGTTTTTTTTTATATTCAGATTCAATACTTTGAAATTATATTTGGTGCCTTAGTATATATCCCCTTTTAAAATACATGGGGAATGAAGCAACAAAAGGGTAAAAATCTGCCACTGTGCTGTAATGCTGCCGTCATGCTCAGGATGTAGCAACAACACTGGCTTAAGGAAAATATTGATATATCAACTGCTTTTGCACTTTTAATATGGATAAAAACAGCCACCTCTCCTTGAATCAAACAGGGTTTGGGTTTTTTTTCCTTTTGTGGAGAATACAATCAGATGGAAACTGCACAGCATCCTTTCTGAGTTTCTTATGAGAAACAGAGGGAAACTCATACATTTTAGAGGAAGCTCTTGTTGGTTACTCTCATTCAATCACACAGAGAAAGAAACACTTTAGTGAACAAGGTCAAAAGTGTAATTCCACTGCTGTCATGGGTCTATTGGGATTCTAGTGTTCAAAACAAAGAGGCATCTCCAACTGTTAGGAGTATTCAGGGGACACCCTGATTCCATGACACACTTTTTCAGTCAAAAATGATCTGAAATGCAACATTAAACTGCCCATTTCTACAAAAGAGGGTAAAAATCTGGTAAAGGTGTTAAAGAGAGACTATTTAGAAAACCCTTTTTGACAGTCTGTATCAATTCCAAGTCACTGGGAGGATGTATCCATTTTGTCAAAAGGTATTAAGCATGTGGATTCAGTACAGAGGAAGTAGAAGTGTCTGGCCTGCCTGGAAAGGTATTAGAAATGTGTCAATGGAAAAGAAAGAGAGATTAAACTGACAGAAGGAATAAGACAGGGTTTTATTACATTGAAAGGGGAACCAAGCAATAGATTTTAATTAGGTGTGTCACAAAATAGCAGAGAAAAAAAAGTAAATCCTAGAACTGTGGAATAAGTTTATGTTGGTACTTGTTTACTATGGTAACTAAATGCATATATTTAAAGAATCCAAGGAAGATCAATGCTAATGTCTGGTAAGATTTAAACTAGTTGTGTTTTTTTTTTTTTAAATTTATTTTCCCTTCTTAATTGCTAAGAAGTGAAAGAAGATGACTATAAAATGATTAAAAAGAGAAATGTTTCTCTCTTGTTCAAATGAAGTACTGGAACTTACAGCCATTATGATTACTGATGACTCTTAATACATTCAGCACTGACACCTTGATTTCACTTATTATGAACTGAGTTACTCTCAGTCCCATGCAGATCCATTTCTCACTGTTTCTTTAGAAACCAGGTGAAAATACACTGGCAATAATCACAGAACTACACTGCAAAGCCTTTAATGATTTCCTTAATTTTATTAATTAAGGCAGGCTGAGGATAGTGAAACAAACCATTAGGTAACATCTAGCTGGCATTAAAATAGGTCCTAGCAATGACATATCTATCTCCATAAAACTCAGGTGAAAGCAGCAGCCCTCAGCAAATCAATGGAAAAACCCTCTGGCTGCCTCCCACTGATAATACCCAAGATAATGCTCCAAGTCCTACTCGTCACTGCTATCAAGAAGGAAACAAGTAACAAACCAGGGAAGGAGTAGAGCCAATGAGAATCGCCTCTTGTCTTCATTTTCCATCTCCTGCCACTCAACAGTCCTGTCACCCTGATTTCTTTGTATTTTTCAGTGCAAACATGAGGCTGTTCACAGAAATATTCTGACAGAATAGAAAAACTAGATCATTTTTCTTTCAGGCAAACAAAGCCAATGTTATGAAGGAACATAGTCACCCTGCTTGTGGCTCTTCCTGTGACAATACAGTTTTGTGTTATGCTGTGGTTAAAGCAGGCTGCTCAGACACTTTCGTTCATCACTTGGGGGAACTTCAGCTCCCTCAAGCCAATAAAAGGTGTGAGAACTTGCCTTGGTGAAGTATTGCAAAAGCAGTTTCCTACAGGAGTGTGCTTTGGCATTTCCTGCCGGAACAATGAAGATCCCTCCCAAACTGCTGCTAAGTTTTTTTCTGGGCTGCCACCCACCCTAGCTGCTCCAAGAGTTAATATCTCAGCAGCACAACTGCCAAGTGCAGCCCCTGCTCCAGCAGGATGCTGACTGGGCATTTCCAGGTGTTTCATTTAAGGTCCTTTCTTCATGTCCTTGCACCAGCATGGAGCAAAGCATGCTACATCTCTCCTGTGGCAAGATGACAACCTCCTCCTGCCTTTGAGAAGAACCACGCAAAGAAATGAGGAAATCCAGTCCCTGTGAAAACCTCTGAAAGTTGTCTTTCAGAGGCAGGCTACCTACAAACACGCGAGCTGTTCCTATGCACACACATGTAGAGCTTTACAGAGTTTTCAGTTACCCAACTCATTCATGTTTACATGCTTGTTTAGTGATTCCTTTAGAGAAGGACACAATGGGCACAATGAGGCTGTTGAAATACTCTAAAGCCACTATTCTGGTGAACTGTATTATTATTGTATTATTTCTAATAAAGGACCACAAATTGGCAAGTAGAAGCTATTTCTCTAAGAAAAATAATTTTCATAGATTTCCGTGGAAGGGCTTACTTCTCCATCTACACTAGCACCTGGGCCAGCCAGCATCTTCCTTACTGCCACCAAAAATAATAAAAATCTGAATTTTTATAACTGATCTCATATTGCATCCCATGTATTCACTAACTACTTAGTAAGCAGCAGTTAAAAGGATTTTCTACTGCTGGTGGCCTCCCTCTGCTTTATATACGGCATGTAACCCTGAGAAGCACTTGATAGTCACCGCCGATGTAACTAAATTACTTCAGTTGTTTCTGTATCACTTCTCAACTCTACAGTTCTAAATTAAACAGCTGAGCTTGCAGGTTTGTCCACACTGGAGAGAGAGTTCAGAGAAGACACATTACTTCCTCGTTTTTGACCCCTGGAGCTGTACTCTTCTAGTTATCAATGCCTCTTTGGTGGACAGCAGCTCCATTCCCATGAGATCCTCCTGTGAATTCCCTGCTCTAGTTTAGGTCCTCAAGTGTCTTTCTTGTCTGATGAAATTTAAGTATGAAGTTATTATTAGCAATTGGTTTAATTATTAACACTGGTTTATATTATGACTAATTATAAATTTTTTTGTATGCCCACCCCATCACTAATGGGATGGCACTGGTTATCTGTATGCAATGTTCTTGTTTGTTTAATCCAGAAAGTAACTTTTGCTATTGAACCAGTAGGGACTTTAAAAGTTTACCTATACACTTCAAGTATTGTCTACTCTAGCTCCAGTAGTACTAAACCAAAAGTGAATGAACTAAACCAAAATGCTCTGTAATTTGTAATCTGTTGGTTTACTTCTGAACACATCGATCTTTCAGAAAGGGCTTCAGCTGGCAGCTAGGAAGCTATTACAAGCCAGTTTATAGTGACACTACTAGCACATGAAAACTGCTCACCGTTGGTCCCAGTACCCTTAGGCTGGAGATTTACTACTCTCACAGGATTCATTTTGCCCACGATGATTTCAGTGTGTTCTTCGTTTGAACACAGTTAAGGCCAGGGTTGTAGTGATGATAGACCACCACATTTCTGTATCACGGCTGAACAACATGCCACCAATTACTCAGGCCATGCCAGGAAAACGAACAAAGAAGTGCAGTCATGTCTCTGTGGCCAGCTCTGAGCTTCAGGATTGGTATCTGTGGAATCAAAGTCTTTTTCCCTGCTGTCCAGGATATCACATTCATCTCCAGGACGAGTTACTATGGCAACTAAACCTAGGCGTAGTGGATGAAGGCATTGCTGTGCAAGTCAGTGTTTATTTTTGACAGTAATATGGCTGGGATATGGCTGACCATGTAAAATGGAAGAAGCAAGGATTTTTTTATCTCCCTGCTCTTCACTATCTTACCATTGAGGAAGAAGGAATGACTTTTAGCACTTAAACTCATATCTACTTTGATCTCAGCTTTTCTACTTAATAGCAGTTGCAGGATGTTGGAGCAAGCTGGACCAACATGTAAAAGTAGACTGAAAGTGTCAGTCTCTGCTCACTCCGCATTGATGAATTTTACCCAAGTCCTGCTTTATTCACCCTCAGAGAAGCGACAAGGGAAGCCCTCTCTGGAAGCCTCAGGAGTAGGGCTCAAGCTGCATTGAATAGCTGCTGCTGAGGCTGAACAGCCTGGGCTGCCTGTCAAGCTCACAGAATTCAGGGGACATGAAAAGCTTTCCAACATGGTAGGGATTGCAGCAGACTTTGAAACATTCACCAAGCAAACCTGGGGTGTTCCCTCTGGCCCTTCTCCCATACTGCGGTTGAGAACTAGAGAACCAAGGTGCCCAGCCTGCTTTGTATGCCTTGGCCCTGGCCCTGCAACACTGGAATGAAGAACTTGCATATGTCTCTGTGGTCAGCTACAAAGGCAGAGATTTAAAAGATAGTTTGTTTGGGTTTTGTTGGCTTACTTTTTTCTTTCTTTTTTTTAAAGGTTGAAAACCTATGAGAATTAAAGTTAACAGAATTCTTTACTCCTGGAAACCAATACCAATGAACTGTGGGTTTCCAGTTTACTGATATCACTTGAATAGCCAAAATTCCTCTCCTTCCTTGTAATCTGGAACATAAGATGATTTCTGTGTAGTTAGGACCAGAAATTTAACTGAATGCACCAAATGTACCCCTCACCAAAAATGTTTACAATGGCTTCAATACCTGCCGATTGCCACAGACATTGCTAGGGCATACGGTCTCCCAGGAAAAACAAGAGTTTGGAAAAGAGGTAGGATGTTTGTTTTGTCTTCAAAAGCCTAAAAACATTTACTACCAAATGAATAATTTCTGCTGAGTCAGTGCTGGATATGACATGCCAGTACCCTGGAACTTGTCATCCAAGTTCCAGGGTAGAAAATGCTCTTTCTAATCACTGCACTTTGAGTGCAATGACTTATTTCTGATCCAACACCTTTTCTTCACACCTCACCTTAAGTATTTCTTGAAGCGCCTCCAAAAGCTTTACCCAGCACAAAATCCTGCAGTATCAGAGGTTGCTGCTATTCCTATGAATCCTGTGCTCTGGCCAGGCAGGAGAAGAGGAGAAGTGCTTTCTGCAGGCCTGCAAGTCATGCTTCTAAGGAAAAGAGACGGGAGGGGCAGAGAGACAGGACTTGGCCATGTCTCCTGAATATGACTAAGATGCCATGATCTTTTCCAACATTTTTGGCTAGGCAGGATCAGAATTCTCTACCTACCAAACTGTAGTTAGTGAAGGAGAATGTGCGCTAGAGAGACTTGCTTTGCCTTGAATTAAGTCTCTCCTCACTACACAGACTTGTGAGCAAACCAGACTTAAGTTATCTGTTACCCTGAAATGATCAAACATTTATTTTCAAGTGATTCTGTCAGAAAGAATAATAAGCTAAAAAGGGGATGTGTACATAGATTGGCCAAAATACATAGGTGTTGCTTTCATCTCCTGGGAGGCATCTTTTGAGAATCTCGAGGAATGAGAACTTCAGAGGATGAAGAAGAGTCACTACTGATTGCATGCTCCCAAGGCGAAAAGGCCCTGATTGTCATTCAGATTTGCAACTTTCTTTGTCCCATCTTTAGGAGAAGACAATAAAAAAAGAACTGCAGACTAAAGAAGCTTAGTAACTGAGTTAGTCTTTCCTCTAGACCTTTAAATCTCTACTATTAAGCACAGTTATTGTTGTTCATACAGACACAGATGTAAGAAGACAGAGAGGGCTTAGGCAGACCACTCAAGGAAAACAGGGAAAATACACACTATTTAGATTAGAAGACAGGTAGTTATGAAAAACAGAAAATTAAAGCTTCCTAGAAAGACACTAAACCAAAGACTAAAGTAAACTAGTTCTACAATAGCAATATTTTCACTTTTTAGTTTCCATCCTTACACAGTATTAGCGCTTCTGGCAAAAATGACCCTGCTGGAGCACCTCGAAGAAGAGGTCAGATACCATGAACTACAAATATGGGTCAGAATCATCAATTCTTACTTCTCAGAAATTCTATTTAAGCTACAGTGCCAGTCAGCAGATACATGGCTGTTTTCATGCCTCTCTCATTTACTTCATAAAAGCAAATTAATGCCCCAAATTTGATTTCCTACAATGAGAACCAAGCATGAGGGAAGCAGCTGACAAGCACCATGACAAAGAAGAGGAAGGACAAACGTAGTGAGTTTCAACACAGGCAGCAAATCCAGAAAGGACTGAAATGGTAAACAAACTCAATTTTCATTTCACTATTTTATTACACTGGGAGAAGACTATGTTACAAACACACTTTTCCACATTTGGGCTCGAAGTACCAATGAAGTTGCTTTACCTGCATCCACTTGGAAGCACCACAAAAACATTCACTCAACAAGCTCCTATCATTTAATAAGCCCAAATGCCTTAGCATTAATTCTACACTTGCAAAAAGGAGGAGAAAATCTATTCTGGATGTGAGGATATATGTTCAAGTAGAGGGTGAATATGCCCAAAAAACATAAGTACAGGGGAGAAAAAGCAAGGACGCAAAAAGATGATAAAGAGAGCTGATGAAGTTAAGCAAAAAATTCAGTGACCCTGTAAGTCTGTAAAGCCTTCAAAACATCAGGCTCTTTGCTTTGATGCCATGTTCTGCCAATAAATCAAAAAAGCCCAGAACCCATCTGCAGATTTAGTGAGTGTTTCAGGGCGTATGGAAAAGTCAAATCAGCTTGCAGTGTTCTGCTTCTTGTATAATGATAAAAGTACAGTTACACTACATGGCTCCAAGCACAGCACAAAATGGAAGCGCCTGCAGTCTCCGAGCAGCTCCTTAACCAGACAACACAAATGCCAGAACAACACTCATGCCAAAGACTGTAATGCAATATGATCATATTAACTGTCATTGTAGTCATATTGGGCAAATGCTGTGTTGCATGAGGCTATACAATACTTTGGTAGTAATCAGTAAACCATTAGGTCTCTATTTTACTACTGCTTCATCACTAGCTATAAAACAACATCCTAATAAGGAGCATAAAACTAAAAAGAACTGAGATTAACAAGGCGTGTTACAGCAGTTTAGAAGTCAAAGTCATTTCAGCAATATAAAAATGAACAATACTATTTAAAACAATGATCAGAGAAGATTTACTATTCCATATTAAAAAAAGCAGCTATTCCAATAGCCTGGCCTAGTTTCCATAGCATATATATGTCAAAGCAAAACACAGCACCTCAATGCTCACCAGAAAAGCACTATATATTGGATAGCTGACTATACTACTATCAGTCTCTAATCAGAAAACCTTGCATGGACAATGGTAATCACTGAAAAGAAGAGAGAGAAAAAAACATTAGAAAAAGCTTTGGCTGATATTCAGATATGAATTTTGACCGTACAAGAAGGTATATTCATGGCAGAGTCAAAGAATGATCAGACAAGCCATTAGAGAATGAAAGCGGCTCCTTCCACGTTGTTTTTATCAGGCTCTGAATACATCACCTCATTTTTAGTAAGGTTCTGGTATCATGTGCAGTTAACATATAATTATTACGGAACTGTGATTGCATCGTTAGCAGAAGTTTAATTATATCATTGACATTAGTGATGCCATAACATCAGGCTCAATAATAGTTCATAACAAAACCTACAATTAGAACAATTTTTGCTCCCTTTTACACCAACCAAAAGTGTTCAGCTTGGAGAAGCCTAATAGTCCATACAGAAGCGAGCTAGGGCTGAACCTGAAAGGATTGCTGGCTGGTAATTTAGTAATATGGTAATTAAAGTCTTTTCATGATGTAATTACACATCAACTACAAAAGGACAGCTGCTATACAACACTGCCAGGGTACGTGGCATGAAATGATTAGATTTGAGAAGCTTTGGTGGATAAACTGAATACCACAGACATAAGTCTGAGGTATAGCTGGCACCACACAGTACATTATTATTCAAGTCTCACACTTAACATTTCCTTAGTTTCATTGTGATAGTACAGTTTGTTGCACATACCTTGGTCTTCTGACAGAAGCAGCTGTTCAAAAACCAACTTTAAAAGCTTCTGCTGTTTTTAAGTTGCACGAAATTAAAAGACCTAACCTTCTTCTGGGGAGAGGCAGTACAAATGAGATTTGCATGAACCCAAAGTGTTTATTTCCCACCCTTGCAGCATAAAACCTACTCTCACTCTCTGTGAGAAGTGTAACTCGATTTATTTATATGCTTTTTCCAGTGGTGTAGCAGAGAGGAAAGAAGGAGAATGAGGAGAGGGGAGAGGCACAAATAAGAAGGTGAACTCAAAGAAACTAAAGTACTAAGGGTTTTGGCATCCAGTTTCAACAGCAACAAGCAGAAGTCCCCTGTTTGAGTGAAAAAACAAACCCACCCTTCTTCTCAAGAGCAGTAAAACATTTAAGTAGTTTCCTTATTGTATTTCTCACCGCCCTTCCCTCTATCTGTGCAAACCACAAAGCTGACCACACAAGGCAAGAGACAGCAAAAAGGAACATATTTTTCCAACTAACACAAATAAAACTTCTTCACTACATAACTGGCTCTTCAAAGTGTATGAATGCACTGTGCACCCTGGCAATGGGGAGACAATCTCAGAGCTGCTTTTCTAGTCCTAAAATGTCCTTATAGTCATGACAGCAACTTGGATGTTTTGCAACAGCCGCTTTTTTCCCTGAAAGAGGGTAAGTGAGGATTTCGTGGGAGTGAGAGCCAGACTAACTGATCTTCTGCACTTTAAAGCTTTTATTTTGTTTTGAGCTAGGAAAATCGAGGAATGGACTTATTTGAAAATGAAAGATTTTGGGACAATTCTCCTCAGTATGAGAAAGGTTTTACATGAGGTCCATTTCAAAAGTGCAAAACTAAACGATTTTGGATCTGGAGGGACTCTATTATCTACAAGCTGTGAGGAATGAGTAGAAAAATTTGAATCCTGGTTCAAACAACACCCAACCTTTCTGATGGCTTCCTTTCTGATTCCTGTTCTTTTTCTGAAGAGATGTTTTGGATGGACTTAATGAACATACAAAGCTTCTTGAAGACTTAGTGTCTTTAACTACAGCTATGCCAGCCAATACACTGGCACCAACTCCAGATCACTGTCAACAAGAGTTTCTTCCCCTTGGGTATCAGAGACTACAACGGAGCTGAGGCTGCCCTTGGGGAGCCATAGGAAGAATTCTGGAGGAACTGGAAACAGCCAGTCCCAGTTATTTATGAACAAAGATCTTAGCTACTGAGAAGTAAGTCCTGCATGGCCAGTTTTGCACAGCTGTGGTGGTGGGAAACAGTTTTCCCCCTGAAGTTATAAAATGGTAAAACCCCAGGGGGTGGTGACCCTTGAAGTTTTGAGGTTTTACCCAATGAGC
>NW_021940682.1:34551842-34556229 GCF_001715985.3 Manacus vitellinus | reverse complement strand
GTATTTATTTGTACAGTCATTGTAATATATTCCCTTTCCCCCATTTGAGTCTCGTGTGGTGTCTGGAAAACCATCTCACACTGGGCTGAGATGTGGGAGGGGGTTTGGACTAGGGAATTGGATTTTGAGGCTCTCAAACCATGACAACAGCACACTTTTAAGAGACAGTAAAGCAAATTAGCCAGTTTGAAGGAAGAGATTCAACTGTATTTCAAGTGCAATAGCACAAGAAAACATTATTATTTCTAATTTAATGGCAGAAGAGATAGAATGTAGTGCAGCTAGCGGTTCTGATGACTAGATGGGTGATCACCTCAAACATGTTTGCAGCTACCATGTCAGGACTCACTTGACATTTGATGCAAAACGGAGATTCCAATATGTCACTTGACAAGAGGAACTGAGCAAACAACTTTCAACATATACAGCAAATTTACCATCTTAAAAACAATCACCAAAATGAAAAGAATAGGAATTTTATGTCCAAAGTATTTATCTGATTTCCTACACAGTTTAAAGCAGTGAGAGGCAATAAAAATGTTAAGTTTAAACTACAAAACTCTTTGCTCTTGAGTGTTGTCTCTGTAAGTACATAGGTGTACATACTACTAATATGAACTGTGTGTGCACAAATCTTAAACACAAATGCATAAACATAACAGCTTTCACCTAAAGACAGCATGGTTCAGTACCTTTGCAGACTTTAATTATTAAGCTGTTAGTGAACAGAATACAACAGCAGTTTGTATCACGTGGGGAACTATTCTCCCTGTCCTATTTACACAGTGTGCTGCCAAAAGAAACGTGAAGATCTGAAGTCTTGCAAGAGCCTCATTATCTCTCTCTGATGGTAGTATGGGCAGAGAGTGAGTGAGGTGAAAAGAATGCAAGTCAGAGATTTCCAGTATGGTCCTATCTTTAGCGACATCAGAAGACAAAGAAAAAGCTTCTTGCTGTGAGTCTTCAGGCATCCAACTTCAAAATATAAAAAAGCAAGAGCTCATGAACAACATTCAGTTCCGAGAAATGGACAAATACATGAGCCAGAACAGCACAAAATAAAAAACCTAAACTGTGATAGTCTATCTCCCTCTCCTTCTCCCCCATTACAAGAGCAGCAGGTATTTGCTTACAGATCACTACCCTCATCTATATGAATATCTGAGAGCCAAGTGGCCTGTGAAGACTAAGCCTGGCAACAGGAGCCACAGAACTACCTACCAAACAAATGCAGCCCTACCATAGCTGTTCCAGATGCAGTCATCTTGTCAGAGTTAAACACACAATTCTACTACACACCCAAAACTCTTCTCAATGGTTTTTTAGCATCCTTCCACTTCTCTGCAACCATCAAGTCATTCAGAAACTGCTATGGGACCAGAAGTGTTGTCAACTTCCCTGGCTGCAACCACGACTTGACAAGACTCTATCACTGCCATTTGCATTCATTTCTGTGAGAACTGTTAAGTGTTCAGCCAAGAAACAGAATCCTCTTGTGATACTGTTTGCAATGGTAACACCAGACCTCAGGAGCCTGAGGTGAATGACTAGTTGGGAAGACACCCCACTTACCTGCTATCACCAGCGTTTGCCACATACAGTTTCCCCAATAAATACACCACCACAAGGGCTGTGCAGCCACCAGAAATGTTATACACGGTCCTCTCTCGTTCTATTTGCAAATCCTGTGGGAAAAGAGAACAAGATTTATAAAGACACATTGCAATTAATGTTTCAGAAAATGAAGACTGCCCTAAAAAAAGGAAAATACAAAAAAGTCTTTCTTAAATGGTATGTCCCACTAGCTTTCTTTTCTTGCTGCTGTGGCCACATGGTCTGGGAGAAGAACAGAAAGTTGAGGACCTATTATTTATGATACAAAGATGTTTGGGAAAAATCAGGTCAGGAGCTTTTAAAACATTAGGTACTAAGGAACAAATAGCAACTCTCAGGGATGCAAGAGAATTTGCTATGGCAAAAGCACAAAGAAGGCAAAGATAAATGTAGTTTAACAACAGGTACCTGGTGGTATAATTGGAGAGTGCTTTACATAGACAGCAAATAATTAATGAGACCTAGCCATGACATGAATAACTACCTGCTTCCTTAAAGGAATGTTAGAATTGTGGAGTATATACCTTTAGGAACAGCAGCAACAGACAGTCATGCCACCAGGCTATCCCTTTAGAAACACAGGGAATGAGTGGATGCTAAACTGATTCAGAGTGCAAGAAGTATTATATATAAAAACGTCCTCCTGCTTAACAGAAGTGGAGAACACAAATCACATTTGTCACCAACAGTCAACCAAGTCCTGGAATGAAAAAACACATAAATATATACATACAAATATATATAGTCTCCAAGAAAGCTTGGAGAACATAAAGGACGTAAGTAAATGAGCTACTTTCCAATCATCCATACATTTTAAACAAAAATTGAAGTGTACACCAATTAATTAATTCTACTGTCTTTTAGTTTAGTTTGGGGTAATAACACAACATGTTACAAACAACCCTCCTCTCCTGTATCCAGAATCAAGCACAGTTTCAAGCTGGTCTGTCCTTGTAATATTGGATTTGAACAGGGAGCATCATTTAACATCACTATTGCAAATACTGGAAGATTTTTCCAGCTATCCCCTGCCTGCTTTTATGTGGGTTTTATTATGAATATATTTGTTTGCCTCTGTATGTGTGCATATACCCAGAGCTATACTTCAGTCATTATCGTATTTGCACTGAGCAACAGAGTCCAAATTGTCCTCGCCTTGGGGTATGGAATTTAGAGCTTTATTTTAGAGCTAAATTTATCTGAAGAAAAGCACTACAACAAATGCAAACCTTGACAGCAGCAATTTGATCAAAAATCTGCAGGGCTGGGAGGAGGTCACTGTCCAATGCTTTGTTTCCTACAAATTTCAGGGGAGGTAAGTGACCTGGGGCGGCAGTGGGGATGTTCAGCACTGCTCAGCCACTGTCTGGCGTGGGCGGGCAGAGGTGTAACGTGACTCCTCGCTGGCTGGTGTATGCACATCCCATTTCTGCCAAGAACACAGTGCTGAGGCGCTGTCCTTGCAGGCCATCCTCTGCTCTGCATGGGAACTGCATGCGGCTGCCACAGAGACACAGGTTCTACTGCTGCCTCTGAACATCTGCACTTATCTTGGAGGTGGCAGTGCGGGGCGGTGGTGGTGAGGACCAGCAGGAAAACAACTCCAAGCTAAAAATCAAATCTCATAAAACCTTTGGTCAGAGATATGGGCCTGTTATAAATGACTCTTTATCTAATCTTGCCATAGAGAAGCTGATTTTCCTACCCGTGGTTGCTCTACACTTTTTAATTCAGCTGAAGAGTTCAAAGAAAGCAGACATTTCTAACCACCAAAATAATTTAAACTTATTACAGTGGATTTTTCAGGCACTGCCAGGAATTTTAAGAAACCTTCACCTTTACATCTCAGAGTATCCTCTGAGACCTTCAAACAATATGCAATACCTCACCTGGTTTCAGCTGTCATACATATACTTTGCAAGTGCTGGAATCCTAAACTAAAATTTGTTTCTTTCAATAAGCAGAATTCAGAAGCACCTATTATAGGAGAAAAGATGGATAACTGTTAGGGTCTCATTATCAGAATTTCCTTGACTTAATCCAGTACACAGATCTAGTTTTTCTCAAATCATTTCTGTTCCTAGGCTCTTCCATCTAGTTGTTGTTCAGAACTCACATTTTCTACCATGACTTGTCAGAGTACGTTCAGTGCCATGTTTAATGTGATATTACATACTTTGCTTGACATTTTCTTTTTCAGGGGTAGGGAAAGAAGGAAAGGCCTTTCTACAGCTCAACAAGATTTGAGGGGGAAAAATAAAGCAAAATAAAATAAAGTCCACAATGCCACCAACTCATTCTGATGTAGAGACATTGGCTTTTAATGAAATACTTTATAAAAGTGACACTGGGAAAGTAGAGCAGCACAGACACAGGCAGAAACCCCAAAATGCCTCTGCAGTCTTTACGAGTGTAAAGGGTCTCATTATAGACAAAATCAGACTGTATATAAAGCTTTCCTCATTTTCCAGATGGAAAAAAATGTCAGAGCAAGTTTCTGCCAAGGAAACAGATAATTTAGTCTGAGCTCTGCCCTTCGTGCCAGGATGTGTGCTGTAGCAGGTGGTAGAAGTGGGGTGCCCACAAGGGTTGACCCAGGTCTGGTCCCACTTCCCTGGGTGCAGGATGCAGGATGTGGGGATGCAGGAGGACGGAGCACAGCTGCAGAGTATATGCCGACGTACCGAGCAGGTGAGGACGGGCAGGGCGGCTTTCTGCACCGAGAAAGCCCTGGGACAGGCCAAGGCCCGGACCCGGGCTCCCCTGGGAGGGC
>NW_021940682.1:34480960-34551417 GCF_001715985.3 Manacus vitellinus | reverse complement strand
GGACCTTGAAAACAGACCTAGGTGCATTCATATTGCAGTACCGTCATTGCAGCAAGTTAGTATACTGCAACAACTAAAATAACTGATTTTCACTGAATCACAGAATTATTAGGGTTTGGAAGGGGCCTCTGGATATCATCTAGTCCAACCTTCCTTCCAAGGCAGGGTCACCTAGAGCAGGTTACACAGAAATGCACCCAGGATGGTTTTGAATGTCTCCAGAGAAGGAGACTCCACAACCTCCTTGGGCAGCCTGTTCCAGTGCTCTAACACTATCAATGTAAAGAAGTTCTTCTTCATGTTGAGGTGAAACTTCTTGAGTTTTAGTTTATGGCCATTGCTTCTCATCTTGTCACTGGGCACCACAGAAAAGACACCACTCTTGGGACCTTGAGATATTTATATGCATTAATGAGATCTCCTCTGTCTTCCTTAGACTAAACAGGCCCAGCTCCCATAGTTTTTCCTCATAAGAGACATGCTCCAGTCCCTCAGTCATCTTTGTGGTCCTCCACTGGAGGAGGACTATTCCTCCACTACTCTCACCAGTAGTTCCTTGTCTTTCCTGTACTGAGGAGCCCAGAATTGGTCATAGCACTCCAGATGTGGCCTCATTAGGGCTGAGTAAGGGGGAAGGATCACCTCCCTCACCCTGCTGACCTCACTCTTTCCATGCTCTTTTCATCTATAAGTATCCTCCGAGCAGAGCCCTTTCATCCAGGATCTCAATCTTGCTATAACAGAAAGTAGCTTTTCTCCCTGTATACACAGTATCACATACCTGCCTTTCTTTTATTTTTTTTAATAATTTCAGAAGACAGAAACACAAAATTAACTCCTTAGTCTGCTTTACCTCTATCAAAAAGGCATCAGATGCCTGTAATTCTGTTTAAACCCTCCTCACTTCTATTGGCTATATAAGGAGGTGAAGCTTTTCAAAAAGAAAACTGTACAACACAGGCTGCTGTCTCAAGACTTTTCAATTAATTAAAATGGCACCAATCTAGCAAAAGCATCTGTCTAGATTTCATCTAAGTCAAAAAAAAAAGTAAAGAAAAAAATCATGATGCAATGTATGCAAATGTATGCCTTCCAATAAACCATACAGACTAGTTCTGTGCTATTTTTTTTCCATCTAAAATTAAATGGGGTTCAGAGCGGAATAGGTGCTCTCTCCTCTTAATCTTTCTTTAAAATACATATAACACCACACACAGGTATACAAGGTTAAAGTACTATAGTTGGTGCTTCTAACCAATACAGAACACCACTCGGAAGCATCCCTCTTGGCTCTTTTGAACTGAATCTATAAATGCACATCTTAAAACTCGAGAGACGAAAATTAGAGGACTTGACTTATGGCACCTTCAGAACTTGAGCTTCTTTGTTTCCTTTTAACTGGAACAACTGAGATACTGACAACTGAGCATTTACTGGTTTTTAAACAGAACAGTAAATTATCTGAAAGCACAGCATAAATTCACTAATCCCAGTTACAACACAGATAACACCATTTAGAAGTACTTCAAAATGGGGACAGCTTAATTGTTAAATGTTTAGGGCAATGACTCGGTCTGTATCAACTTTCCACAGTGTTTTACTGCATGTAGCTGTCAGACAAGAACTGTCCAAAGAAACCCACACCAAATAAAGAAACAAATAATTTTTTCAAGTCTTTTAAAGCCACGAATTGCATTTTGAGACTTGAGGCAAAAACAGGGAGAGCTTAACTAGAATTCAAGAGGAAGTTGGGGAAAAAAAATAATGGTATGCTAAAATCTCCCAGGAAAAGGGAACAACACCATCCTTAGATAAACCTGTCAGGTTGCACTGTTTAAAAAAAAAAAGTATCTGTATCTACTCATCATTTTCACCAGCTTCATAGGACTCCTTTGCAGCAATGGGTGTTTCAGGAAACACCACCAAGAAGTTTGCCTTGGTCCAGGAAACATGAGCTTTCAGCAAGTAAATGATACACTCTGCTGGCACAAAACCCTCGTTCATTATGCACATCTCAAGTGCATTGACCCAACTCAACGACATCAATGACGTTCCAGTACAAAACAGGGCCGATTAAACAATATGCTGTCAAAGAGGCCCAAAATCTTCATGAAAAGACTACCAGGAGTATAAGCTAGCAGGAAGTTAGACAGAGGAAGATCAATCTTTGCAAGTACAGATGCGACACAGGAGTGTTGATCTTATGAACTGCTCCCTTACACAGGGAAATACTCTTTTGCCTAAACCAATTACAAGTGCAAGTCTTCCCCAAGAGCTTAAAGTAGGTGTAATTATCTATTGCTTTTCTTAGTCTGACCATTTTTATAAGATTTCCTTTTAAAGTAAAACTTAATGCTGAAATTATATTGCATTGTGGTAGGCACCGAGTCATTTGTGTATCAAAGACAGATGAACTTCAGCCCTCTAATAAAGAGTAAGTGGGAATTAAAGGTGTTGGGTCTGTGGCATATGAACAAAGACACAGGAAGGAAAATATTCTGTTTAGAAACAGGAAGAACAGATTACTATAACCTATACAAGGAATACCTAGATACCATAAGTGTAGTGAGTTATCCAGGGCTTCTGCATTTGTCATACTCTATCCACAAAAGCCCTCCCAAGCAGTCAGGTGCCTGAACATGAGCTGAGATGGTCTTCTGCGTGAACACGTACCGGAGATGTGAACACAAAATAATGCAGAGCAGTAACAACCCTGCTCAGTCAGACACATTCAGGAAAGCAGCAATGGGTAACCCACACGCTGCTTTCATAAAAAAGGTAGAGCGCTTGAAACAGCCCTTCTACACCCTCTTACCTTCACTGCCCAGTCCCATGAAACTCCATTTCTCATCTCTCCTACACTTGCAGACAGGAGAAAATCATGTCATGCTCTCAGAGCCTGGCAGTCGTCTGGCCTGAAAATTACGCCAACTGAAGCATGAAATTGGTGTCCCTCTCTTAAGCATGCTCTGAACCCATCAGGGCGCAGTGGATGGACACGGTCATCTTCTCCCTCCTTTCTCAACAAAGAAGGATTGAGCAATCGAGTCCTCCCTCTCTGAAAAGGCATGCTAAACTGACAGGAGATTTTCACGTGTCCTCCTCTTTCTTTTCATTTAGCAGAAACTGCGCCCACTAGCCGTAGGACATAAATCTGCTCGCATACCCCACACTGAACAATGACCAAACCATGGCTGCGAGTCCTGCTCCTGGACAAACCCAGTTACAAGTCCAAACCCAGATGATGGGTCTGTTTGCCTGCACTTTCTTGGGAAGAAAGAACAATCCAGCGAGATAATTGTTATTCAGAATTCGAAGTGAAGTACTACTTGTAGCAACAACTCTAGTCTGTAATTACATGTACTGAGCAAAATTCCTATACATCAGGAAAAACTGTGATTGAATACTTCTTTTCAGACAACAAATAAAACCTCTGGGAAACACTGATTGGTTCAAAAATCTTCTTTTCAAATAAGGAGCTTTTCTGAAAACTGCGGTAACAAAATTTTGAAAAAAGAACAAGATCACATCTCCCAAGACCTGATCCACATGTACTCACTGGTGGGCCAAACCTCTGATATGCCTGGCAATAACAATTTTTAATAACGTGGAAAACTGAAGAGGGAAGATGTGGAGCAGCTACATCAATTACAGAATAGAAAAAACAGCTTCCACAGGGAAAGAGATGGATATTCAGTTTCCACAGCCTCATGATTTCCTCACAGTTGTTCATGCTGTACATAAGTGGGTGGTAGAAATGTACTTCATGCCCCACTCACCCACACCCAACCTGCCTCAGTGAAGAGCTACACACACTGTACAGGCACTGCTGTGCTTCATGAGACAGTCCAACACTAACATGAACTACAGGTCATTGGACCAAGGAGGCTGCCCCTTATCCATGTCCCTGATGTGACCATTTATGTCCCATTTATGTTTTGGGCAACAATTGCCAAGAGTCTTTGCTACTGCTTGGGCAACAAGGCTTTGTAAAGTGCATACCCATATACTCAGCCTGATAATAGCAGCCAATGCTGAAATCTGCTACTGCAAGGCAATGCTAATCTTTATGTTAAGAAAGGAGGGGGAGAATAAAAAAGAGAAAAGAAGAGCATCATGCTTCTAAAAGTCAACTGATGCCTTAGAATTTTTAAGATTTTTAGCCTTTTGTAGATTTTAATGTAGCTGTAGTTTTCTTTCACTTTCAACCGTTACTTTCTCACAGTTTGTGTGGCACAATCCTGCAGCTTCGGTTTAAACGTCTTTCAACCGTCTTTTCAAAGTAATAGATTTTTTTGCAAGGATATTCCATTGGGATGTGCACCTGGACCAGAATAACAAGAGATATGGTAGATAAAACAAGATAGAAAGCTCAAGACACTTGGAGGGACTCCAGTGGCGCAGTTCTGAGGGTGGTACCCTGGCAAAAGGGCTCTTAGGATTGGATGTCCCCATTAGATATGATACTTAGTAAGGGATATAAAAGTGTAAGAATTCTGTATGTGGGCATGCACCTTTGTACTCCGTGAGCTAGAAGGCCTTCATTAAAAGAGCTGCTCTATATCTTATCTATACTAAATTTGCCTGGTGAGTTTTTTCTCCCGATTTTAGGCAACACAAGTAATCCATAAACATTGCTGTAGTGCTACCTGGGACTTCAGGTGCAATTTCTGCCTCACAGGGATGCACCTGGTAAGGTTGAGGCTCTTAGATAGTTCTGTCCACGCTCAGATAGTGTTAAAGTAGCGAAAGGGGAAAAAAAAATGAAAGAAAACCCCTCTAAATCTTCATCTTCTCCAGGTCATGTAACTCATAAATGTAAGCAACAAGGACTTCAGAGCCCTGAGATGTACATACCATTTCCTTGAATGCACTTTCTATGGCCCCAATAACCAGGCACTCGTGTGGGATCTTCTTCTCAGTGAAGAAGCGTGTTGGAGGGGTGCTGGGCGAGCCTGGGGCCCCCACACCACCACGCAGGGAGGCCGCCCGTGTCAGCGTCCTACTGTTGGTGGCTGGGTTATCAGGCTCCTCTCCTAGGCAGGTGGGTGGGAGCACAGCTGTGTTCCTCAGGATGTCTACAATCTCCTGCAGCTGCTCCAGGATATGGTGCTGTAGGAGTTTGGAAGCAACCACAGCTGCCCCTGACCCAGCGTGTCCATCAAACAGAGACCAGTAGTACAGATTGATCCCATCTGAGTCCTGGAGAAGCAGGAGGGGAAGAAAAGGAAGGAAGAGATAGTCACTGTTACACAGCTGTGAGTGAGTAAAGTTCAAGCATATTCTTAACCAGTGCATCAACAGCATACTCATCTACACAGCAGAGGAGGAATTCCTCCAGGAGAAGGAATTCAGCAATCTATTGTGCACTCTTAATTTCATTACTGAAATGCTAAGATAAGGGAGTATTGTCCTAAAGTACTGGATTACTTACCATACTAAGGATCATACAGGATACATACTAGAATGTTGGAAAAACCAACACATGTACCCATTTCCGAATGCAGCTCCTTAGCCAGACCCACCCACTTACCCAGCCTGGTAAATTCACCAAAAAACCTGTTGAGATCCTTCCCCCCTGAAGGCAGGACTGGCACCTGTACTAGTTTGCTCTGGGCTCAGAATCCCTCTGAGTTCACACGACAGTTGGCTGTAAAATTCTGCCTAAGTAATTTTTAACGGTTAACAGGATTAGCAACTAAAAAACCTGCTTGTATAAATAGATTGCTATTCATGCAAAATATAAAGTATTTTGCCAACAGAAACAAGTATCTGAAAATGAAAATATTTCAGCTGAAAACTGAGACTATTTATTCAAAATGGCAACACTGTGCCTCCTGGGATCTGTAGATCAAACTACTTCTGCTCCCGTTCTTCTCATAAGGTTTGGCTCCCTGGCCAAAATCCATGTCATGATGCACCATGGATAATGCTTCCACAGTTTAAATCCTCATGTCAATTAAAGCTGCTATACTTCTTTGGAAATGTGTTACCTTTGGGGTAAAAAAACCAAAGGCATTACACCTCTGATTGAGATGAAAATATTTTACTTTTCACGTAAAGGAAGATGATGTTTTGTCATTATTCTCCCCCCTGCCCCCAAACTGTAACAGAAACTTACAATTAAGAACAAGTGCACACATACACACACCCTGCCCCCATTTTCTTAAGTTCTCCAAAGCAATCTACATAACTGGGAAGTCTGTATTATAAGCAGTCAGGGGAGATGATTACCATAACACTGCTCTCATACAGACATTCTGTGTGAGATGCTCTAGGGCCATAACTTCAGCTGTGATCTGCAGGCATTATTGTAATCTAAATATGAGTCTTCAAAAACTTCTATGTATTCTTACAAAGCTTCATTTACTTTTGAACTAGCAAAGAGGAAAACCACCAGTAACCTATTAGCAGTCTAAAAAAGGAAAAAAAAAATCAAACTCTTTTCCCCCCACCCTGAGAATAAAAACAACTCCGCAAAACCATACCAATTCAATGGGAATTAAATATATAGTGCCATTAAAGCAGTGATTCAGAGAATGAACAAAGGCCAGCAATCCCAGCACACAGATGAGACAAAATGCACAAAAAGGTCCTTGCTTTTCCTTGCACAGCTATAGCCACCAAGCATTACCTATTTCAGTGTGCATATGCATGGTTGTCCTCTCTTACATTTAAAAGCTTGAACTTCTTCCCCAAAAGAATTGACATTCTGCAAACTCAGAGAACAAGACATCTATTTTTACTAGTACTGGCAGTGTTCTGTCAAAAGTAGTCTTTCAAAGACCAATCTCCATTTGTTCTTTTAACTGGACAGTGTCCTCAAACAGGAGTGTGATCAGTCACCACAATGATTTATTTTAGATTTTCATTCAAAAGATTCTAATTTAACAGCAAGCTGAATAGCTACCAGAAACATGAAGAGAACACAGATCCTTCACTGCACTGACCTTACAATTCATCTCCAGAATGTACCAGGAAATTTAATAAGCATCAGGCTCCCCAACTGCTGACCTAGCTTTCAGGAAGGCTCAGCAGTCTCCTGGGTTTTGAAATTGTAAAATGCAATTAAGACATGCAAAGTTTTGGGTCAAGCAACAGATGAGAAATCATAAAAGAAAATGCATATATTTACACACATAATTGGAGCTCAATTATAGGAAGAAAACCTTAGCAATACATAGTAGTCAATTTGGGATGAGCTTTTCAGGTAAGCTAGACAGTAGTCCTACATTGCAAACCATCAGATTTTTGTTATGAAGCTAATTCCAAATAGACAAATAAAATCATGTTGCCACTAAAGGTTTATTCTGAAAACTATAACCTACTCTGTTCCAGATATGAACTACACGTACAAAATGCATTAAAGGACATCCTTAGCTGTCATAAAATCTGAAGTGGGCCAGCAACTGCCACCCCAATCCTCAGAGAAAAGCCTCCTCGTGTTACTGATTATATGTTCAGCTGCCTATGGTAGGCTACCAGCCCTGTGTCACACAAAACAAATACACTGTACCATCTTTGTGCAAAAAACCTGCAGAATTAGTAATCATGTATCCTCGCATTACAATGACAATTAATAATGCATCACATTAAGTCCTGCAGCCTGTCACTATGACAATATCCTGGCACAGGATTCCCATTTCACTTGCTGATGGTTTTTCAGTATTCATCATTGAGGTATTCCATAGTTAAAGGCATTTAAAAATAGTACCAGTGAAAAAGCTGTGCAATTTAACATGAATGCCCTTGAATGGGGACAGATAGCGAACATGATTAATCAAGCAGTAGTGGAGTGGGGTGGGTGGAAGGGGAGAGAATTAACTTAGTGTTGAATTTGCAGTCTTTCCTTTCACTGTTCTGCTCAGTTTATTACCTTCTCTTTCAAAAACAAAAACATGTTTATGCTATTTAACAGGCTTCCTTGGATTTGTGAGTGTGTCAGGGCTCCATCTCCACATTTCTGGCCTGCCACCTCCTCCTTCCCACTCATAGAAGCTCTGCAGAGTCCACCCACAGAGTCAAGGCCGTGATAGCGGCACCCAGCTTGAGTGTACAACACGTGGATCTCTGACTCCCTTGTGCTGCCTTGCCAAAGTGCTGGGCTGGATCGATGGGGTTAACATTAAACAACAATAATCACACAATCCCAAATGCAGCTGTCATTTAAGTTTGACAAACTTCCCAAAAAGTAGGATAAAACAAAGATGACATGGCCTTCTCCACAACAGTTCTGTGGAAAAAAAAAGAAAAATCTGAGGATGATGAAAAGGACTCTCTTAAGTGAAGAGTCCATTAAGTTACAGTGCCTATTTCCCATATGCTCCACACTTTAAAAAAGTAAACAAGAATAGAAGAAATCTTTTCTTGCAATAAAGTGCTTCCCTTATTCCTTTCTCTTCAGTAATTCTGTAAGGTGCTCCACCTCACAGACAATTTCAGACTGTGTTTTACGGTGGGATTTTCCTCTAAGGCATTTACAGTATTCAGCCTCTGGTTTTCTTACTAAATACTTAATGGGACAATATTCTATCGTTCACTGTAGAGTCTCAAGCTGGTATTTCTACATCCTATTCATTCAGATTATGAATCATATAACACCAAACTCATACACTCCTTAAAAGATATTTGCTAACAACGCTATGAGAGGGCAAAACACAATATTATACCTCACAGTATAAAGATATGAAAACAAAAATATGACACATTATAAAAATGTGCGGGTTTTTTCCTTTTTAGATATATTCAACCAACAAAAGATGTAGCAATGAAAAAATCCTACTAATTGCTAATGTAAGACTGCCCTCTAGGAGAAAACTTTCTCAAGAAATATGCTGTCTGTTTTGGGAAAATATATTACAGATTTAAATTCATAAGCTGTGGTCTAATAACATGGTAGAACAGGTTTTATACAGCTCAATAATGAGTGCTACAGCACTCATTCCAGTGCCACATAGACTACGGAAGTAAATCTATAGATAAGAACATATAAAGAACAATATAACAAGGAACTAGAAAACAGTATACTATATTATATGAATCAGCTGGCTCCTGACTTTAGACTTTATGCTAAGTTCTGATCAAAATATGTCAGAAATAGAATCAAGAATGGAAGATCTGAAATAAATATATCTCTTTCAATAAATTTGAAAGGGAGTGACTGTTTATTCCAACATCAAGATGAAAGATACAAAATCAAAGTAGGAAATACACTAGTGAAGAGAGGAAGAAAAATCAGTAAATTTCATTAGATACTTCTCATAAACACTGGGTTACTAGATATTTAATGAGGTTGACATTAAATTTCAAATGGATAAAAAGAACAGCTTTCAAAAACATTCAGTTTATTGACCCCATCATTACAATACCATAAAAGCATGACAACTGTAACAATGGATCTTAACAAGGCTTGTTAAGATGCCTTTCCAATAATGAAACAGTTTTAGATCCCTGTATTTTTAATGCAATCTAGACTTATTAACTATGTGATGTTTGTAAAAAAGTTCCTTCTGAGGAAGATGACTGATCATGCAGTGTGTGGCTTTTGCTCCTGAGAATCTTTTGATACTGGAAGTTAATTGGGCTTTGTGAAATAATGCTACAAAGCTTTTTATGTCCAATGCATGCCCCCCCAAATATGAAAACACAGCCAAATTCAGCACAACATACACACACAGGTACATTCACCCACACCCTAGATGCAGAGGCCCCGACCAGGTGTCTCACATGGTGGGTCTAGAACTTAAATGTGGTGTGAGACCAACACTAGTATCTCTGCACAGCATCAAGATGTGTCTATCCAGGCCTGTGTGTGCATAGGGGTCTTTGCAGTGTGCCTGTGTGCATGGCACAGCAATTTCCTTTGTGTCAAACAAACCCATCACCTGGACCAAGGACACTGTTTCTTATCTTGCTGTGTTTTATGTACACGAACAAGTACTGTGGCCAAATGCTTGCTTCATTAAACAACATTAATGCATACAGAAGTTAAATACACTTCTGGAACCAAGTATATGCATGAGCCAACTGCAGACAGTTGCATGAACTTACTAGGAAAGACTTTTTAAAACAGATTATTAAAACAAATTCTGTTTTGCTTTGCATGACTGTACGTAGAACTCATAGTCCCAGCAAGTTCCAGGCACAACTCTTTATTCAGGAGTGTGCAAATATATACTTGAAAATAGAAATCCACACAAATGAGAAGCCATAGTCTGCAAAAATCACTGAATTTTGTGTTATGGATGACCTTACCCTACCTGCACAAACCAAAAGAATCTCCTGCTTTAGAAGTTCATAAAATTAAAGAAGGCAGGTATCTGTCTGACACTGGGTGAAGATGTGGTTTAATCTACAGTGGCTTAGATATAACACATTTTAAAACAGTCTCTATGATTCATATAGGCCTTTATCTGAGCCCTGAGTAGCTTCAGCCCAAACAGCAGCTAATGTAGCGTCCACAGAGCTCCAGGTACTGCAAATGTGCCTACAAGACAGTGCAGAAGCTTAGAAAGAGCAGATTGAGGTTGACCTCTGGTCGTGGCACCATGAAGCATCTGTGTATATTAGAGAATCATAGAATGGTTTGGGTTGAAAGAGACCTTAAAGATTATCTAGTTCCAACCTCTCTGCCGTGGGCAGTGACGCCTTCCACTAGACTATGTTGCTCAAAGCCCCATCCAACCTGGCCAAACTTCTCTGAGTAACATGTTCCTATGCCTCACCACCCTCACAACATAGAATTGCTTCCTCATATCTAACATAAATCCTCTGTCAGTTTGAAGCCATTACCCCTTGTCCTTTCACTACAGGTCCTTGTAAAAAGCCCCTCTCCAGCTCTCTATAGAGAGAAGGCTGGAAGGCTGCTCTAAGGTGTCCCTGGAGGCTTTCCTTCCTCTCCTGGCTGAACAAACCCAGCTCTCAGCCTGTCTTCACAAGGGAGGTGCTCCAGCCCTCTGATCATCTTAAAATTTTTCAAGATTATATTTCAGAAATGAAACAAAAAGGAAAATCCAAGGAGTTGACCAATCCTTGCTCATCTTTAAACTAAACCATCTTAGATGCAAGGAGCATTTTTCAATGCAAAAACAAATCAAAAATCGAGTAGTAGAGCTAAGAAAAATATAGTGAAGTGTTCTGCATGTAAGCGGAGATAATCAATAAGAGGTAACTGAAAAGATGTGAAATATTCAGTAAACATCTTTTAGTGCCATATTGCCACATCCTTTTATATTTATTTTGTACCTCTCCACTGACAAGATACAGAAGTCTGCTTACTGAATTGTCTTTCAGCTGGAGACCTTCTCCATTGGGCAGTGATGACCTCCGTTTTGCTGAAGAGTTCTTGTTTGGTGTAGAATTACTGCCTCCAGCTTTTTTCTTGACAAAGAGGACTTCACAGCTGGCTTGATCTTCATTGTGCGTGCTCTTCCCTGCATTTATTACTCTAAGAAAAAACAAAACAAAAAAAGAAAACATTGCCCAAGTTAGCAAAGCACAGAAGCCTCCAACTGTATCTCATATGTGACTCAAGATGTATGGAACCAGAATCTAGCAATATTGCAAGTACTGACTGAATTAAAATACCTGTCTGACTTACACACATACATACATACACAAATGCATACTTGCTTGTTTGCATGCACCTACACATGACAAAACAAGCATATTCTGTAGAACTACATGAATAAGAACCAACGGCATCATGAGCATATTTTACCCTTGGGCATACCATACAGTCCTTTAAAAGGACTACTTAATGGCCAAAGTTGATAACAGTATGCCTCCCAGTTGAAATATGAGATCTGCAGTTGCTTTCCTACCTGCAAGCCTCCCTGCTATGAATAATGAAACTGTTGGCTGTCAAGTTCCAAGTCTTGCACAAACAAAATACCTGTTATAAATCTACAAAGCTGTTACCACTAAAGGCAGTCTGTTCAAACGGCATATATTAGAAATGCTATGACAGAAATAGAAAGGAAAGACTTTGCCTTATATTCCGACAGGCTAGTCAAGCTTGCTTGTACCACAGCAACACAGTGGTGTATACTAAATACACCCATCTAGTACTGCACAGCATAACCCCCTACCATGAAAAGCCCACCTCAAACCATCTGTCCCACCTGCAGCGTAGACAGCAGAAGATCTTCACTAAGAGCTGCAGACATGCAGAAACCAGCACTAAGAGCTCCGTACAAGCTTTGAACAGCCAAAAGTATCCTGAGACTTACACCACAACTTCCTTGTTTTAGTCAGGCTGAAATAACAGCTATTCCACTAACAACAGTTTAAAACCCTAATCAGAACTCTACATTATCCAAAACATCGTGGTTACTGTCATCCATCCCAGAGGAGTTTTCCACTTTCTACATGAGAATCCCCCCACAAACTGACCAGTTTTGCTTCAGTTTGACACGTGCTTTGACAGTCCTGGGTTCACTTTGGGAAAACCTGTGCAAGCTGAGACAACATCTTGTTCCAACCAAGCAAAGACACTGTCACTTTGATGTAAGCATGTCTTCTTCCAGAAACACTATCTACCCATTCCTCTCTACTACCAGTTTTGAGTCAACAAGTTGACCAATATTCAGAGACAGTATTTCCACTACTGGACAAACAGTTTCACATCAGGTACGCAATGTCTTTAGAAACAACTGCTGCCTCCCCAGAAACTAAAAGAGCTTGAAGGCACATCATAATCCTGATGGCAAGTTCAAGATACAACTGACTTCTTGATCTCTAACATTTTTGTTACAGTAAAAGTTTACACAATAGGAAAATACTTGCTAAAGGTTGTTGAAATGAAAAGAAATCAAATACCAAAGGAAGGCTTGCAGGGGACTCTGTCGCAGCTTGCCTGCTCTTGTGGAAATGTCCATTCTGTGTCAGCCTTGCTTAAAGGTAATAGATTCTCTTGACTTTGGAGGAGCAATATGCTACCGTGACACACAAATGAATGTTTCTGCCTCTGAGTAGAAAAAACAGTCTCTTTTTTCTAAGAAAACATACATCCACTACAATTAACTGCTTTCAGAGATGGAAAGTTTTCCTTACAGTGCTAAATGTCACACACTGCACTCTATCTATGTACAATACCACCAGTCATTTACGAGTATTTCTTGCAAATAAACACTAATTGTGGATAAAATTACTTTATAAAACACACAGAGAGCAGAGATGAAGGAGCTTTTAGAAGCAAGGCACTTGTGAGCAATTTAACCACTCACCCCCTGCAGTGTTTAACCTTTGGGCAATTGGAGATCAAATATTGAGATAAGCTTCCAGTCCAAATACTCACATTTTCTTGGCATTAGGAAAAGCAGAAGCATATATTCAAACATAGGGTCAGGGGAGGGAGATGGACACACATACACACACACCCCACCCAAAATCATGAATAGTAAAGCATTTAAATCAGCTGACCAACACCCATTCAGTCTGAAATGCCACAAACATGATTAAAATACTGCAGTAGCACAGAAACCGTAGTTTTATCAGATCAGGAGCTAATCAATACTCAGTTTAGCTGATCAGTCCCTAACTAATGCTGCTGTTTTCAATCCCATTTTAAAAAAGACAAGAGACAAAAGCGACCCCTTACAAAAATCAGTGCTTTCCTACAACTTATTGTTCCCTGCAAAAGTCATTCAAGTATTGGAGTTGCCCTAGTTTCTTTTTCTGAGCTTAGCAATGAACTTCAGGACTTGTATGGTGGAAGATGTCATGAAGTATAATGATGAGTTAAGTTATGCACAATATGGTATCATTTTATAAAGCTCTTGCCAAGAAAATTTGTCAAGACACTGAATACATCAGAAAGACTATGAGAACAAAGTGACCTAACAGACTAACTTGGCAGTCAGCTACCAGGAAATGCCTGGAGTTGAAATTGCACACCAAGCACCTTACTAGAACAGGATACAATCAAAAGGAACCTGGCAACACTGAATACTGAGAAGACATGGGAGTTGGGGTGTCAGTGCAGTGAGGATGGGGGACCGAGGCTGTGAACAATACATTCCATTCTAAAAACCCACTATACCTCCCAAAATTCCGGTTTTCCTTTCTCCAGCAGAGGATTATTTTATTCCTTGTAAAGACCTGAACTTAACACAATATCAAAACAGTTCTTATGGGTACTACCAGATAATTCAGGGTCTAGATGCCAAAAGCTGCCCCTCTCCTGACACAGGCACTCTTCTACTCCCATGCCATCACAACCCATCTCATACGCAAACCCTGGAAAAGGGCTGCACTGAAGCCCCATGATTTGTAATCTCAGAGTTTGAACTATGTGTTGGTGCCTGATGCCCAGCACAGAAGCTGGTAACATCATCTACTCTGCTTCAAATAGCTCTGACTTTGCTGCCTTTTGAAATCCTTTTCTCTCTGCAGTTACTTAAATCCCTCCTCCAGGCAATTCTTTCAACCAGCTTTCTAAAGCTGCTTTCACTGATGCCTTTCCTCCTTGCTCTCCCAGACTGTAACTTATCAGGACAAAAATCACATCTAAGCTGCTTATATAAATAACAAAGCAGAACTAACAAGATATTCATATGACTAAAGGTAACTCTTAATTAGACCTTCACAATTTTTTATGGAAAAATCTATCCCTCCTTCCACAGATGAAGTGCCTCAGCTTCCTAAGATTTCCTCTTCATATCTGCTTTTCTGTCTACCTCAAAAAACTGGTTACCCACCAGTAAAGTGAACAAAATGAGATAAAACACTCCCTTCTCACACATAAATTCAAAAAACACCTCCCCAAACAAAACAATCTCCAATCATTTCAATTCCATTTTATTATTAATATTAATAATAAGGCAAAGAAAAAATTAATTAAAAATTATTTTTAAAAGATTGAGGCCTACGTAATTCTCTGTCTTTTACTCAGATACGTTTTCAAGAGAATTCTTGCTTTCGTTCTCTCCCCAAATTCTTCAAGAAACTTATCAAATGAAATGAAGATCAACTCCGTTCAATCCCTTCCCTCCTCTCCCCTAATACCCATTTATCTCCTATCCAATCTTTTACAAAGTTCACCCAAATAACATCTAATTTGGATCAGAAGCTCCTTTTTTTTTTTTTCTTAACAAACACACCAATAAGATACAAGAGTTCACTGCCTCTACTGTGCCAAAAACATTGCTCAGTAATAGATAAGTAATTCTAAGGTTTAGTTTGTGGTATAGTTGTGCTAGTAAAAACATTCCACTTCCTGAACAGGAACTTCCTGAAGCCTGCACAGTGAGGTGGTAGGATTTGGTCACACTTGAGGTACCTGCATCAACCTTGACAGACATTTCAGTACTTCACCAGACTGATCTTAAACATGTCCTCAGCTAAAAGCAAATCCTCCTGACAAGAGCCACGTAGTTTGTTTGGCTCACAATCAGCATTTGTTGGTATCTCATAAGACCCCAAATTTTTTTCTCTTGGCCAAGTCTTTATCTTTCTTCTCAAAGGAAATTATCTAATTCCATCATTTATCCTATTAGCAGACACAGAATCTTAAACACTTATTAAACTATATAATTTTGAGCATGCTCCTTGTTTCTCCATTATCAGTTTTCAGGTTACTAACAATATCAAAGCGTAATACTACTAACTGGGGAAGTAAACAATTCTTTTCCTAGGAAATAATGGCTGTATTCAATAATCACAAGAATTAAATAGTGATAACCAAGGGCTGCTGTTGTGATGCTTTATTTATTTATAGTGGATAAGAGTGACTTTCTGCAATTCTGGCATATACAAGTTTCTGAAATAAATACGTTAATGACATTCCTGCTGTCTACAAGGTGCCCTATGTACTTGGTACAAAATATAGCCAAGAGAAGCTTAAAACAGAGCCTATGAGCTGAAGCAAAGGAGTGTTGCTTGTAAAGTGTCCTACCAGATGTTTTACTTGAGGAGCCTGTTCTCATTTGATTCACAAAAACTTCAGTTTATTAATCCCATATAAATGCAAGAGCTCTGCATTCCCTTCTTAAGGGTTAGTAAAAATAAGTAGGTAGAAAAAAAGAGGATATATATCCGTGGGCAGTTTGTTGTACTGCAATTTTCAATGCTACCCTGCCCTGGGGTTTCAAAGTTGCAGTGGACACCTGTAGTTGTTTTGACTCTTAATTAATCAATTCATCAGGAAGCACAGAGCCCTTCTCTCCCCCCTCAGCCTGGCTGGCTCCAGCCACTCACAGGAGCTACAACCAGCCTCTCTCCTCTTTCCAGCTGTGGTACACTACTGTGGTACACTACACATTACATGGCATCAGTTTGCATCCAACCCAACTAATAGCACAGTAGTAGCCCACGTGAACAAATACAACACATTTAGACAACAGACAATATGTTCCTACAGTTTTGTATTATAATTTCAACAGTCTTAGAATGACAACTAAAGATACCATAAAACCCCAACTTTCATAGAAGCATTGCTGGCTTTTCTTCTCCCTCCCATCCTTTTTTTACCCCCCTTAATGGATCAGCATATGAGTGGATGTCACTGCCTGTTTCTGTGACACCTCATTTACAGTCTTAGATTTCCAGGTAGGTGGCTGTTTCCTCCCTTTCACCCACACAGGATTTATTTCTGCACTGGGAATCAACTTGAAAGAGATTTCCTTCTAGGTGTTCAATCCTCCTCCTGCAGATGAAAGGCAGCTTTACAAGCAGCCTAAACAGTTCCATTCATTCGTTACTGTAACTGTCATATTGCACACATCAAAACCAAAGCACTCACTAGTATTGTCCACTGTAGGCAGAAATTGAAGCCATCCCTGAACTGGTTCTCTAAATCTATGGGGCTAAATAAAATTTTCATTTTATTAATCAAGGAGGAAGTGAATATTTAGCCATAAAATCTTTCAATGATATATGTGAAAATATGGTTTCTTGGACCAGCAATCACACATACCAGGCCAAGTTCACTTTGGGGCCCAGCTAGAAACTACAAAACTGATAAGGACTAAATATGAGATTAAAATAGGCAAGGCATAAAAATAGAATACCATTTATGCTGGAAATTTACCACAAGTTCAGTGGTAAATGATCATAACTTCATAACATAGCTTGTCTTTGGACTGAAGTCAATGGCATCTTGAAAGGGAAGTCCACTCTGATGCTATTTGTATGGACTTTGCAAAATGCTATTATGCAGCACATCATCCAGCTACACTTTCCAAAAGAAAGATTAAATACTAAGTGACTACAAGGAACAAAACAGCTGCAGGTCACTGTAGGAGTGGAGCAAGCTCTGCAATCACTACACAGGGATAAGTATCTCTTTTTGATAATTAGCATGCAGGTATTACAGAAGAAAAACAGTGGCCAGTGAGCCCCGAGCAAATGCTGAGCCAGACCAGTGAGACCCAAAGCATGATCTCGCTTCAGGTCTGGGCAACCTCAGACACAGATGGCAATACTATTTGTCAAATTCTCTTTCCTCACTCCTGTATGAGCTATCAGAATGGGGTAAGAAGAGGTTGCAAAAGCAAAGATCAATTTGACACTGAAAGAGAATCATCATTTCTTTCCCACAAAGCACAGTGAAATTGCAGAGCATGCCAGGTCAGATTGCTCATCATCCTATTTAAAACAACTTTGGCTGGCTGTTCAAAGCTTGCTGAAATATAAGGAAGAGACACAGAAGACAATGAGAACAAACAACTTCCTGTTGATCAGTGTCTTTCTAGTCCAGTTTGCACAATGCACTGTCCTACATCTTTTTCTTTTTCTTCTCCCTAACAGTTAAGTTCTCAAATACTACTGGGGAAAATTGGCCTGAACTTATTTCCATGGTATTCAGGAAGAAGTTGCCTTGAAAGTTCTTCAAATGATGATTCTTATATGAATAGGGCACATTCAGTCTGGTGAAGTCAACCTTTAGATGAATATATATCTGCATTTTTATGCATTATTAGATTTTTCTAGATTTTTGTTGTTGATAAGGCAAAGAATGCTTACCAGCTTTGGCTGGTGTGATAAGTTTTCAACTGCAAATTGAAACCAAAAGCATTAAAAAAAACCCAAAATAGATGTGAAAAGAAAAGGAACCTTTCTACAGGAATATACTTCATTGTGGCTCATTAGCCATGTGGAATAGTCCCTGTAGTATACACATTAGAACTGACAACTATTGAAATTGAGGCACTTGGTTCAATCTAAAGAAAACACACTACGCACATCCTGATAACAACTTTTCTTTGTTTTGTTCACAGCCATTATATCAGGTGTGTCTTCACCATCTTAGCCTTTAAGGGTGATCCTCAAAGTTCATTGATGAGCAATATTTGATTTTTGACTGCACACCAAGTTACACAGCATTGGATAGTGATTTTAAGCTGCTTTTAGATGAGAAACATCTTTGGATCTATCCCTGAGCTCACATTCAAGATAAGAACCAAAGTTCTGCCATTCTTTTCTCTCTAATACAAAGGAAAAGCAGCCATTTCCATGTTTGTTCCCATGAGCTGTACCACACCTTCTGCAGGAGGTGGAATATAGTCTTGACCATGAGCATCCCTCATAAGGAGGGCACAGTAGTAGAGACACATCTGATAAAATGGCTGGTTGCATGTGAGTTGTCCCCACAGAGTTATGTGGCAGAAATACATAAATCATGCTAGTTAAAATGATGAAATGGCAGGGACCACAACCTGCCCCTAATCTCTACAGCGAGGGTTATCTGGGCCTCAGACATATTTGCTCTGCCTACAAGCTCAACACTACTATTACTACAACACCACCAACTACTACTACTACACAAAACCCCAACCAAAATTCAATTTGAATTAAAATACTTCAGTTTTCTTGTAGACTCATAAATGAGTGCTTGCACATGGCAAGGATGCATGAAGAAAACAAAAGGCTACTTCCTCTTCCTCCCCAATTTCCTTCCCAAAGTTCTACTTTTGAAAGCGCATCCAAAATAAAGTTTTTCTTTGTTACAGAAATTGCAATTATATACAAATAAAAGCTCTCTTTATGCTCACAGAGAAGCGAGTTATGTGTTTAAAGTAATGAAGTAAATCCCACACCATTAGACTACAATGCTGTAGACCACAGTCTCAGCTCTTTCAGGGTTAAGAGAAATCAAGATAAATGGCTTATGCAAAACTTTAAAAAAAGAAATTATCTCTCATATTTAGCACATGTGAAGGTTAACCCTAGGAGTTCAGTGGTGACAGTAATAATCCCTTTTATGCAGCTGTCAACTTAAATTATCCCCAAGCTAATGTCTGCAAGTGTGACAGAGAAGGTACACATTTCCACAGATATGCACTAATGCCTTATTCACAATATCCTTCTATTGCAGCAGGTATTGTGAAGCCCCTACAACCTGAAAAAAAGTCAATCTGCTAATTTATTCTTAAAAGTCAATACAGAAACTGTATATGCATGAAAGCACACATATGCAAGGCAAGGGGGAAAAAATAAAAAGAGAAAACATTACATACAGCTTTATTATGAGAAATCCACAAGCAGAAAATTAATTCAAAGCCACTCATATGTTGGTAATTTTTAATAATTAAAGAAAATCTATACCCTGCTACCGGAGTTTTACATTCATCACTTTTCTTCTGCAAGAACATTAACTGACAGGTCTGCAGAAAGGGACCACATGGAAAAATCACTACAATGACATTTGCCATAGAAACCTGCCTCAAAACCCAATTTTTTACTTCTATTATTAAAATTGCTTTTCTAGACCTCATCTTCGAAGCTGTTAAAATATAAGCTAAATGCAAACCAATGAAATATCAGCAATCTTGAGCCTGAAAAATGGCAACTACTTTAATTTTCATGATCCACTAGAACATTTGTATAGTGTTCATTCATTCTGCTTAGGGCTGAAAAACAACTCCAAAATTAGCTTTCCTAAATTTAAAGTACAAAAAAGTCACAGTATTTAATGCAAAGCAGGATTAAGAAAATATTGCAGTACTTTTACATACATTTTATATAGACATAGATACACACCTCTGTAAAAAACCCTATGGTATTTCTCAGGCAAGCTATTCAAAATTCAGTTAAATTTGTCATTGAAAACATCTATTTTTCATGTAATATAGGTCAAAGTGCTTAATATCTTTGCTCAGTTGTTCAGTCATTACAGATACAAATTTTCAAGTGCAGTGGTAATTTAGAGTCAAAGTCAACAAAAGGACCCTGGTAAAATCAGTACGAGTATAAAAAGAATCACATCTAAATGCAGAATTTCTACCCAATAGCAGGGATATAGCAGTGAGCAAATGAGTGTTTGGCTGTGGGTGTGCATAAAGCTTGGAGACAAGGGTGTCTCTTCCTGCCCTATCAGGTAACTTTATCCAGAGGGAAGGTACTGAAGCTCTGGAGGCTGTACAACGCCTATTAACATGGCATGCCACAACCCCAGGGGAAACTGCCTCCACAGGCTCCTGCTGTCCTTGCAGAGGGTGTGAAATGACGAAATGTGCCCCCATCCAAGAGCAGAGGAGACCCAACAAGGTTAAGGAACGGTTTTGGAAGGTGCAATACCAGAGAATCACAGAACAGATGAGGATGGAAGTGACCTCTAGAGGTCATGTGGTCTAGATCCCCTGCTCAAGCAGGGTTCACCTAGAGGAGATTGTCCAGGACCATGCCCATATGGTAATGCAGAGGGAGCAAAGCACAAACCAACAGAGACCTGTCTGACCCAGTGTGTGTGCACAGGATCTGGCACTGAGCAGGAGCAGCTCAGTGACACGTGGTGAAGACTGAAAGGTCATGTTTCTCAAACACTACTTGTGCTGTGCATCTGCCTCCACTATGAATCTTATCCTTTCCAGTCACTAGTAAAATCACCTAAGGAACCTCAATCCAAGTTTCCACTTGCAAACACAAAAGGCATACTAGAAACCTACAGACTGGCAAATACTTAGCACAAACATAGTAAGTAGGGGCAACATCAAATATTTTAGAAAGTGCTACAACTAAGAAGAATCAATTGTGCCCAAAGAGGCCTAGAGATGGGGTAGTCTGGTATAAACAAACGTTAAGCAGCCCTGATGTGGTGGATCCTGCACAGTGTGACCAAAGGCATTCGCAATCCCAGAGAGGTCTAAACAAGAACAAAGTCAACATCAGAAACAATCGACTACTGTAACTTGCATGCAACCCTCTCCATTCCTCTCAGACCACTGGGAAATTAAAATTGTGTCAAGAACTGTAAAAATATGTATCAGGGAATAATAAGGTATTAGGGTGTCCCCGCATCCTGCTACACCAAGAAGCAACTCGCTTTCAGAAATTATACTTAGAGTTGTACAAATGAGAAGTATGCATGAAGGCAGAGTGAAAGTGGAAGTTTGAATTTATTTATTTTATTGAATTAAATATTATTATTTATTAAATAAATTAAATATTATTGAATTTATTAACCCCTTGACAAGCTTCTAAATAAATAATAAACAATGCTATACGCAGACTGAAAAGAAAACCCCACATAATTCAGCAGCTGAACAATTTGTTCAATTAGCAAGAGAGGCAACTTCTCAAGCAAAGGATGAAAGGCAAACTTCAAGTATCCCCTCTCTTGGCTTTCCCAGTGTAAACAACCTCCACCTTCACATGCCAGTGTGTTACCCCACAGGGACACCTGTGCAGTGAAATGATTTTTTAAAAAAAACAAATCAACGTGTTTCACAGCAAGATACAACATGGAGGCAGAAATACCAGATTTCTATAGAGAGAAGTCCTGCTTAAACTAGCATTTCTGAAAAAAAAAAAAAGTTATTAAATTTTATCTTATAAGTCTAGGAAGCTAGCAATGAGAAAGCAATTGGTGAACCATAGTTTAGTGCTATGTAACTCTGGACATCAAATACTGATATGTCTCTTGGAAAAATCCACTCTGTTCTGCCTTTGGTTTCAAGAAGACAGGTCCAGAGTACTTTCATTTTGGCACTTGCAGTAGCTCTGCATCAAGAAGCCAAGCACTGTTAATCTTCTTAGGTATCTACATGTGTCTAGTCACCTACATGTGACTGCTGCTACAAGTATGGTCCACAGAGGTGAGATTCAGTCATATGTCTGTGGTACAGACAGCTAAGTCTGCTTACAGAGTCTGGGTGATTAGCTCCAAGAGAAAGAAGACATCTGGGGGCATGATTCATCTGACCTATTTTAGTTGTTTACATAGGATGAAATGTCTCTTCCTCTTTGTGGACAATAAAGCTGAGCCCAGACACTGACACAGCAGGTTGTCAGCATGTAGTGAGATGATTCCCTCATAGGTATCTGAGCTTATGTGGGTGGAGGGAGCAAAACAAACAAACAAACAACAACAAAAAAGCCCATCAACTTCTCTTTCAATAGTTGTGGGGGTTTTGCTATTTGAAATGCATTTTGTTCAAAATGCATCTTTGATATATAAGTCCTTTGGTATGACTAATAATGTCACCCAGTGCAGAGATCCACGGTTTAAAGGGAAGAAGAAGAAACAGGATTAAGTGCAGAAAAAAATATTTTACAAATAAAGGCCAAGGACATATTACCAGATGCCGGAAAATTTGCATTATAGCTCCTGATATGACATGTGAGTTCAGCATGGTGCAACTATTTAAATGCATCTAAAACAGCTGGTGGGATTCTCAGACACAAAAGGAGATAATTGTCAATCTTATTCACAGCAATTAAATCTGTATAGACTAAAATAGGATCTATTGTTCCCCCCAAATACTGGGATTGGAGCCAGAAGCAACTTCGGTGGAACAGAAAGTTGGCAGTTTGGAAAGTGGCTGAGAACTGTGTAATTCTCTAGCATAACAGGGAAAAACCCCAAACCACAATCAGAGACCAAAGACAAGTTCTGAGATTTTTTACATAAAGAATTTCTCCTTTTCTGAAAATACCAAGGAGATGTCAGAAATTAATATGGAAACAGATGTCAACACAGACTTCTCTCAGTGTGTACTCCACACAAATGGAAATGTATGCAGTAATTTCTTCTGCTGACTGAAAAGAAGAAAGCTAGAGATTATTATTGCTATATTTAGACATTTGCACACTACCCAGATATGTACCTTTGGAGTCTTTGAGCACAGGATATTTAGGCAGGCACAAAAAGCTGGATAGCTCTTATGAAGAGGTCAACATCACCACTAAAGAAACATTAATCTGCTCTCAATTCAAAATTATCAACAAGTGGCAGCAAAGGATTTGCAAATCATTTGTCAAGGACAAAACTCCAGCAGCATTAAGTGATGGCTGTTAGACTGGGAAAAGTCACAGAGAACTGGTGCCATGATCTTCAGAGCAGTGCCACAGGCTATCCCACATTCATAAGGTGTCCCAAAGAGACCATAGTTCATCTAGCTGTGATGGGGGCAGTAAAGGCAGCACATGATAAATCTGGTTTCAACGTAGCAGGAAAAAAAAAATCCCTCTAACTCAGATGAGAAAGTGCCTGGGTCCTGATTGAGAAACTGCAGAACTCAGACTGAGGCTGGAACAGAATGTGGAATTGCAACCAAAAGTGTCCTGCCTAGCAAGTTTAGAAAGTTAAATCTGGACTTGAAAGAATAAAAATCTGTTTAGGACTCTGATAGAACAGTCTGACAGAAGAAATTTGATGTAAACTTCCCCTAACTATAGGTTGGAAGGTGTGTCAAAGCTCCCTCTCCATCTAGCCATGCTGCAAAAGACTCTATGGGCAGCTTGTTGACACATTTCATCCCCTCCTCTGCCTCAAGATTTTTCCCTTCGCCCTGCATCAGGCCCATCACTCCCACTTTTTTCTCATTCACCCACCAAATACCACCCCTCCACACCCCCACATCCTCCCTCCTTTGTCAGATCTATTTCCTGGTTTCACAAGCTCAGTCAGACCAGCAGAAGGCTGGAGACCTCAAGCCTGGTAAGGGGGAAACACCACAGCTGACCCAGACAGGCAGCAGCAAACTCTGCAACCTGCTTCACTGTGCAAGCCTGCTCCTGGGTTACATCTGTATTGTTATATATAACCGTCCCATCTCCAGTTCAGGGGGCAAGGGAATGGGCTACTCTCTTCATCCTCTCCCAGAACTGAGTGTGTGCATCCCAACTGCCCAGCACTGCCCACACTGCTCCTGGGTACCACCTGAAAAACTGCCAGATTACACAGGCCACAGTTGTGCTGGGGACACACTAGAACAAAATGCATAAATGCACAATAAGCACCGAAGCCAACATTTGCTTCAGTAATATTTCCTAGTACAAATGCCATCCTGGCAACCAGAACAGGACCTGCAATTAAGAGCAGTTTATCCCAGGCTGCAGGCTCAGGAATTCCCACACAGTCCTGTAAGGTCTCCAGAGCTGGACACTATCAGATGGGATGTTTCACTATGCCTTTCTACTTGACAATATCTCAGGACCCTCACAGAACCAAAACAAAATTCATTTTTCCTACACACTTTCTTTTGAAAAGGAAAACAAAATCGACTCTTATTTCACCATATGATCCACCTGAAATACAGTTCTGCAATAAAAGATGAGTACAGATAGCTACTGTTATGCACAACGAACACCATAATTAAAAATCATTCATCTTCAAAAGATCTTTCTCCAAACCTTCAAATGTGTTACATTATTCATTGGAAAGGTTTCTACTGCACTCAAGTTAAAAATGAAGTTAACTATTTTTCTGCAGCAAGAATATTTAGTAATACCAAATAGTGTTTTGTAGTGGAGAAAAGCCCACACAGTTATTGAACTATCTAACTGGGATCTTGGTAACAACGAGTTATAGGAACTTAAAAAGGATGGTGAACTGGCAAATCCCACCTCTTTGTTAAGAAAACAGCACAGCATCAGCATCCCAGGATGAGAGCCATTCCTGTCTGAGCACCATCATTTTGGATCACAAAGACACTGGCAGAGATGTTTGAAGCACCTTTTGATCCTGGGCAGCTCTAAGCCCTGGTTGTTGTCCATTCAGCGCTGGCAGGTGTTCTCCTGGCTTCTGCTCAGCTCAGCATGAACATGCTGCCGGTGCTGCATCCAAGTTCCCTCCTCAGGAACTTGCAGCACTAATGTATCTATGGAATGAGCCATGCAGCCTAAAGGATTCTCCAACTCAAGCCTGATAAAGCTTGACCCTGCCTCACATCACATTCTCCAGTCCCCTGGCAAATTCTTCAGGGTTCAAGCACATTCCTCCTGAGTTCTCTTCATCACTAAATACAACTGCAATGTTATGTTATGAGTATTTTTAATTTTTTTCTTTTTTTTTTTCTTTAAAATTACTCTGTCTGAGGTTCCTCCTGCCAGGTCTCTTGGTTAAAGGGATATGCTGGGGCAAGGCTACATCTCTTCCCCCAGTCCTCAGGATGGCATCAAGCCTTCTGACTCAATTGTTCAGCCTTTCTAGCTGGTTCTTGTCCCACCACCAAAAGACTTATTTCTCTTTTCTTATTGTTAGGAACTCTCTAGGCCTGCACCACCCTCCTTGAAAGGAAGCTGAAATAGGTATTTCCTACTTTAGGTCAACAGTATCCAAAGATACTGCCACTAAAAGAAAGAAAAATAAAAACTCCCAGTCGTGTGGTTTTATAACCAGCAATAAACAGAGACTTCATAGCAAACCAATATATACATTAGTCTTCAACTAATTCTCAACATTATGCTCCAGCTCTACAAGACTGTCTCCTAATATAAGACAGTACAACAGCTTAAAATATATTATGTCTTGCCTTCAAATTTCTTAATGCATTGTACAATCCAGTAGAATAACATTGAATAGCTTTTACATATGGAGTAAAAAAGATGTGGAAGTACCTACAAAGTAATAGAACAAAAAGAAAGAAAATATTTTAAGCATGAGAAACAACAGCTAAATTAAAAAATAGTATCTATATACTGCATCTATGTATAACCAATAAATTGTACTTTTTCTTATACACAAATATACAAACACACACAAATAAACCTATTTTTTAAATAACTAATGAAACATCTGGAACCTTCCATTTTAAGTTGGATTTCTCACTCGTAACTGACAAGATCACAACATCAATATAATCAGCTTAGAATACCCACCTTTTCCCATCAGAATGTGTGTTTCAGGGGTAGGGGTAATAGTTCAATTGAGAAAAAGGAGATCCTTTACTCCATAGACTCAAATAGCCACAAAATATGATCATACCACCTACAGTACAAAATTAGATGGTGTTTTCCGAACCAGTTAAATCACCATATTGTCTTTATCTTTGTATTCTTAGGAGACATACATATATATGTACACAGCCCACATGTATATTTTAAACAGGGATAAACTTATCTGGTTAGGACATATTTATCATGTAAAGATGAAGAAATACAATCGCTGCAGTTCTCAGAGTGTTGAAATAAAATGCCCTACAGAATACAGGAGTAATCAGCACAGCAATTAGAAAAGAAAGATTTGAAACACAGAGGAGTCCTCCCCTACTGGGATAAAAAAAAGAAAAAACAGAAAAAGCAAGCAAAAAAATCCTAATTCCTCTGAAATATTGACTATATCACTAAGCACAAAATTCAGTCTTACAAAGAAAGGATTTTGAGTAATGCATTTCTAAACTGAAGAAATAGGTCCTTCTACAGCTGATGAAGGGATTAGTGGTTGCAGCAGGGGCAAAGGTGTCTCCCGCCACGTTATCTCCTGTTACACATCTCCCTCCTTCAACACATAAATTAAAAATTTTGTGGCCTCACAGTATCAAACAGGGGAAAGAAGGGCACACTAACTGACCTCCTCCAGAGCAGCATTATTGTGCTCAGGGGTGAGCAAGTTGCCATTTGGGTCTGCAGAGAAACCAGCCTGCAGCAGACAATGGCAGCAACTATGTTTTTCTTCTCTCCTACCCACTGCGGGATGGTGGTGCCAGGGGGAAAGGAAGGATGCCAATCTCCAATCTGACAGCCCATAGTCCTTATAATCTGCTTCTGTACATAAACTGGAACAGAACAAAAATCAATTTCTGAAGCATCTTCAGAACTGCCTTAGCACAGTTGTACTGTCCCTGATGTGTCAGAACTCCAAGGTAGTGTGTTGGAGTAGACAGCAGGGAACAGATAGAGCTATTTACATACTTTACTAACATTAGAACATTTTACGAAGGAAGGTTACTCTCCTGCTGTAGTACAGGGACAGACATCTTCACGTGTACACCAAAAGAATGGCCCACTTCCTACCTGATGGTCTTCTAGTGTACATGATGGCTGCACCAATCTCAATAGTTGCTCCAATCTCGGACTATCACTCAAGCTTAGATAAATATGTCTCTCACATCTGTGATTCCTTCCCTTCCTGTGAAAGTTATTTTGGCTGGCACTTCTTCCCTTTTATGAGGAAAAGAGACTTTTTCAGGAGGTTAGATGCTGAAGGAAAATTGCCTTTTCTTTTATTTAATTGGTTTTGCAAGCAGTATTTCTTCTTAAAAAGTCACGGGTTTTCAATTATAGCAAAAAAATTACTAAAATTGTTTAATACTCTTACTTCAACATGCATGAAACTTTGCACAGTCTTCTGGAATTACTGTGCTTTCTAGACTATAACTAGTCATTCAATATAAAATGAATTTCTGTCATAAATACATCAATGGGAGGCCAGAGGATTAAGCAACAAGCATCCCATCTTTCCCATTTATATGCACATACAAAAGCTTCACCATACTTACCTTTGTGACAACAGTACTTCCTGCACCCTGATTTATCTCCTGCCTACCAGCACAAACTTAACTAAAAGGAAAGGAAAAAAAATCTAAATGCCTAATTGTGCTGGTTTTGGTTGGGATAGAGATCGTTTTCTTCACATAGCCCCTAATATGGGACTATATTTTGGATTTGCGTGAACAATTATAATATGGAGATGTTTTTGTTATTGCTGAGCAGTGCTTACACAGAGCCAAGGCCTTTTCTGCTTTTCATACTGCCACACTGGTGAGGAGACTGGGGGTGTGTGAGAAATTGGGAAGAGGCACAACTGGGACAGGTGACCCCAAACTGACCAAAGGGTTATTCCAGACCATATGACATCATGGTCAGTATACAAAATAGGGAAAATAAGGTGGGGGATATTTGGAGTAATGGTGTTTGTCTCCCCAGGTCACCATTACACGTGATGGAACCTGGCTTTCCTGGGGATGGCTGAACACCTGCCAGCTCGTGGGAAGCAATTCCTTGTTTTGCTTTGCTTGCATGCGCAGCTTTTGCTCTACCTATTGAACTCTCTTTATCTCTACCTATAAGTTTTCTCACTTCTAGTCTTCTGATTTTCTAGTTGGTGTCACTGTGATTTTATTTTTTTTCTCCTCATTTCCTTCATCAGATAACAGATCTTTGGTACAATATACTGTGAAGTGTATCAAATAATATTTTTTTTCAGATCTGATATATTTTGAACATGACCCAAACATTTAGTAGACATTTTCCCTAGCAATGAAACCTTGTGTCCAATTAACATTTTGAATAGCCTCAATAATTAGTGCAAAGAGCACTACAATGATATTTGTATCAGACTTCTGTGCTTCCAGCATCTTTATCTCCTACGACCTCACAGTGGCCTTCAACTGGGCTTCAAATACCACAAAAAAAAGAATTAAACAAAAACACCATTGCAATTAATTTTCAATAGACCACAGACTTTCAAAAATATCTTGATTAAGGTAAGACTGATGATTTTTACTCATACTAACAAAGAAATCCACTTTTTGGACATGGGAACAATACTCCCCAAACTGTTTCAATCATCTCAGGCTTTGTCCTTTACGAACTGTCTTCAAAACACAGAGAGGGTTATCTTCTGTAAAAAAGGCAGCATCACTTTATTAACAACCCAAAAAAGCAGTGAGAGAAGGGGATGACACTCAGCTTATTTGCTCTAAGAATATTCCCTGCTTCACCATCTCTCTGCAGGCATTTATGAGACTCAGTGGGTAACACAGTCAAATTAACATTCAGTTTGTGGGGCCATTTTGCATAACATTTAGGTATATGCCACAAGGTGAATGCTCCTCAACTCAATCTATATTGGGGTCTCCAAAACTTTGCAACTCTACTAAGCTTATCTACCTGAAGAATTACTCTTTCAAAAAGGAGACCACCTTTGCTTTCAATGTATTTGATGATGCCTATTTAATCACAGAAAGGAGTATTTTTGTCACCACATGAGGAAAGAGACTATCCGTCTTGTTAAGTGAAGGGGTGGGCACGCTTTTAAGTACTATCAGTTCGGTCAGAAGTTAATGGAAACAAGCAACAGCTCAGAGGTACCTACAGAACTCGAGATATCTGTGTCATGCTTATTCCTCACCTTTCAGGCAGTCTGATACTCATAGCTTGTTGTATCTTTAAAAGCAAATAAAAAACTGCACAGAAGCCTGAAATAGCCTAATGGAACAAACAGCTTTTCTTTCCAGCCTTGGCAGATTACAAGAATAATGAAGTTTACAAGCTTTTGAGAGCTAAATAAAAATAATAAAAATCCACAAACTGGCATGGGCAATTATATAAATGAACAGATGCACAGAAATCTATGTAAACAAAAACAGAAGTAAAATGTTTTCCTTCTCCTATTGTGCTTGTTTGCATCTATCTCCCAACAATGCAGGCCTATAGTCTACAATATATTCCCCTGTGCTTTGATGAGTGCAGGACGCAGTGCCACAGGCAGAACTGCTGCTCACTAGAATATGCCAATTTATTCCTCCTTTCAGAATATATTTCAACTACCTCTCACATATAAAATCAGAGTGCAGCTTTGTTTACATTTACTGCTGAGAGGAAATGATGAACACCAGAGGACATAGCCTGCAAGCACAGCCTACTCCAAGACTATCCATCATGGTGTGAGGCTCCTGCAGGAACTCATGTCACTGCTTGGGGTCAGCCCCCACCAGCCCTGCTCGTGCACCACAGATGAGCTTTACTGATGACACACATCTACAGACATTTCCACTGGGAAGCAATGGTTCAGTGGTAACATGCACAGTAATAAAATCTTCCCAGTCAGATAAAATGCAGCAGAACATATGGAAGCCCATTTTGCCAGCCTCTAAATAGAGCTTTCTGACATAATCCTAGCACAGTAAGGAGGACAAACAGCACAAAGAAGGCTAGACTGGGGAGAGGAAAGCAACATATGAATGGATATGATAATACATTAAATGTAAGGAGAGAACATTAGATTCTCCCCTCCCCTCGCCTCCACGCTCTACAGGTCTCTTGAAGTAGAAAGTAAGTTCTATAGACTGGTGCCATTTATCAGCACCCCCACACTTAATAAGTATAGCCCTTCCATTGTTTAATTGCAGGGTTTGATTTAGAAGTACATCTCTAAATTTGAGCTTTGCATTTAACAACATGTATTTCTCTGTTACTTTTCAAATACATATTATTAATTAGAAAGTAACTCCTTTCTTCACATCTCTCAGATGAGACAGAACTGTAAAAACACACATTTCTTTCAAACTAAAACCAGCCTTGTTCACCTACACAAAGGTTATGCAGCCTAGGTCAAGAGACAGAAAAGTATGTCCTTATTTTGAATCCAACCACTCCACCTCTCCTCCCTTCTCACCTCATACAAAGCTAGCTAGGCTGTTTTACAGTACATGTAGTTTCTTTCATCTGTGCTAAGAGCTCCAGACAGGCAGTTGAGCAAATCACTCTTTCAGAGAGTAGATGACCACTGGCTGTTCCTGTTCCCAGCAGGTTTGTTGGTGAAGCCAAGTTGGGAGAAGAGTTAGAGGACAAAACTGAGGTTTTGCTCCCCAGTGGCTTAGTACCCACATCCTCTGCTGTAATATATTGGTGTCCTAAGGCTGAGTGACAGGGTGCTGATGCTCAGCCTATGGCAGTTTCCCAAATACCAAACACAGGGGTTTCTGCTTTCAAGACCAGGGGAACCAGTTCCACAACTCGGCATTGAAGGATGATTCTGCAGATTAAACTGCTGAGGACTGTGGGGTAAACCTTCAGCAGTCTCAAAAGCAGCAAAGAAGGGGACACGGGATACTTATACTTTAAATGTAGGCCTTTTTCCTACAAGTACCCAACAAAAATCTTTTTTGTTTCTTATCCATTTACAAGTTTCCTTTCTCCCAAGTATCACTAAAAATAATTACAACATTAAATGTAAACATTAGGTTCAAATAATCCCATTTTATAGGGACAGTTCATCACTTCAAAAAGAATCACCTCTAGGCAAAGGACTGACAGAATGAACTCCTGACCTCCAAAGGGTCCCTCGTACCCAAATTTGAACTTATTTCTGCAAGAAACTGGAAGACTGACTTAAAGTAAGCCTGGAAAAGCAAGTGCTTTTCCTGGGTGCAGTTTCACATACACAAGACATGAACTGAGTTAACTGCTTTCCCCATCCCTCCAAACAGGGAGTTCATATTCTGCTTCCTGGGAAGGACGTGTGCTTGGTTTTACACAGTGCTTCTTCTCACCCCCTTCACCCTCTTCACCTCTGGCCATGTAGTAGTTAAGCCAAGAGAAGAAAGATCACAGTAAACTTTTTCATTATCCATCTCTGTGTGCATACTCAGGACAGATTCTAATGCAGCAGAAACCAATATCAGCACTATTTTTAAAAAAAGAAATGCTGGCTCCCACTCAGCATCTCATTTATTGGGAGATCACAGATGTTCCCAACAAACGTTGGTAAAGCAGGATAAAATCAGCAAAATGAATATGTATTTGCAACCAGCACTGCGCTGAAAAAAGGCAACACCATTTTTTATGTCATATCAGACAAGCCCACAGAGGTTTACCAATCACAACCTGAATTCACACCAAACATATTGGTTGCCCTAGGCAACTGCCTTTTTTACCTCAGCAGAAGAGATAACTCAGGTATTAAATCAGATAAACTGTAATTTTTTTGCTAATAAAAGCCCATATGTCAGGCTTTTATCATCCTAGCAAATCAAGAAATAACTATGTGGAACCAAAGGCTCAGGGTTTGGCTCAAGCAATGAGTCCTTTTAGAGAGTCTTGTGAACCCAGCTCATCAGCCAAGCAAACAGACAGCTGAGGCTTGACCACACTTGGGATGTCTTTGCCATCTTCTCTGATGCAGTTCACTGTGCCTGTCAACTCTCCACAAGCTGCCTTCAGCCCTCTACTTGCTCACTCACAGCCAAACCAAATTCCTCCAGTGACTGATGCCAAATCACCAGCCAACACAGTGGAGCTGGAGGCACCACACCATCCTGACGAACCTTACAAAAGACTTAATCTGGTGGAGAGCACAGGCAGGCACCTCAAACCACCCTATCTTAAAACAACATTAGCTAGATAACACCAGTTTTTCTAAGGGAGATGCTTGAAAACTTTTCCCTCGCTCACCAAATCACGAAGCAGCTCAATGAGAGTACGATACTATGTTGGGCTTAGAAACCTGCTTCTGTTCCCAAATCCCTCATACATTGGTTGTGAGGTTTTGAGAAAGTTGATTCCACTCAAGACAAATTTTCAGTTTAGAATCTTGGCAAAAACAGGCAAAAATCATAGCAGCAGGTCCTAGATTAGCCAGCCACAAGAAGAGTTCTGCTCCCATTAAGGGTTCCTAAGATTTTTAAGTAAAAGTGTCAGCAGACCAAATACAAAGGTCTCCTTTTCATCACCTGAAAATTCATGCTAGGATAACATAACAGCTTGCTGTTCTATTGTGTTTATCTTTTTGTACAATAATGTACAAAAATTAAGAAAGAAGTGGTTTAAACTGTTGTTCCTTCTTGAAGTACTGCCATAACCCGGTTTCAGGAGGCAAAACTACCACTTCCATGTATTGTCTCAACGGTTCCTTCTCTACAGCTGCATTCAGCAACAGAAACCACCTGTGTTGTTCTGATGAGATCTCAGGATGTGAGATGGTGAACTAGGCTATCGATAATGTGAACTCAGTACTGATTAAAGACTCCAAGAGCAAAGAGAAGTACATGAAGGAACAAAAATTAAAGATGTTACAAAAGAAAAGGATGCTCTAGATGTTGGGTTGGGTTATTTTTAATTTTTTTTAGGCTGAAACTTAAGGCTCAGGTTTGTTGCACCCTTATCCCAAATGCTCTCCAATCTCCCAATTTACAGTCCACAAAAATTGGTATGTCCCTTAGCTGCTCTTGTTCACATCCAGCACAGTGTAGATGGTTTGTTCAAGTCAACAGCTTTGTCCCAGCTTTGCAGGCAGGTTTTTACAGCTTGCAGTAAAGCTACTTGAACAGCCCTTGCCACAAAACATGTACCTGATTAGCTTCCTGCTAGTTGCACTCTGCATGTGATTGACTTGCACCTTGATGTGGTTTCTCCACTCAGCAAAACAGAGGTTGAAAGTTGAACTTTGCAGCAGTGCAGACATCAGACATGGTTGTAAGAGAGTTGTCCTATACCATACAAGATTTCTTGTGTGCAACTTTGATATTAATCAATTCTCAAGATATTTTAAGAGAAAACTCTTCAATACCCATAGGAAAAAATAAGTTTGAGAGAGAAGACATGGAAGTGGCTAGAGCATCTTTTTACCTTCCTGATCCTCACTTTAAGCAGCAGCTTATTTCAGAGACTAGTTTTCAATTTCAATAGGAGGTGATTGAGGTGAGGTGCCATGGCATATGGCTTTGCCATTTTGCAAGCTGAGGAATTTGAACAGTTCAGAAGAAACCTGCATCTGTTTTCTGGGGCCTTTAATTAAAAGAACTGAAGCAACAACTCTCCCCAAAAGGCTGTACTGATTCTTAAAAAAAGCACAGAATTGAAAGATGTGATGTTTCCAGCATCTGATACCCACTGAATATTATACCAATAACCACTTTCTACAGTCAATATTTCCACAAAACATGTAATAACTGTAAAACTTAGTTTGAAACCCATGGACTATTTTCAGTCAAGTAAAAATGTACACAGAACATTCACACAGACCTTGTTTCTGTAGAAAACACAGTAAATAATTGATCAGAATAATGACAAAGATTAAATAAAGAAGAGCAGTTAGTGCAAACCAGACTACTGAGCTGAACAGGAATGGCAAGTTGGTTTGTTTCTGTTAGGTTTTAAGGAGTTTTGTTTGTTTATTTGTTTTAAAGAACTAGAGGAAACCATGTGGTTTTATCCAGTAGATAATTACAGCATGAAGAATCAAATAAAACTGCACTGTAATTCCAATGCAGCATAATAGAGATAATGCCCAAAACACAAGGTTTCCATACTTTGCTTTCAGCTTCCTTGAAAGTTTAAAAAGGTTTTAATCAGAAACCTGATTTCCACACATAGCTAGACACAACCAGTACTACAACAAATTCAGCATGATGTGACATACTCCTAAACAAGGATAGACTTTATCTTGTACTTAAATTAAGTAGAAATATTGCCCAACTGAAAAATTTGTACAACTCATTAAACGAAAGCTGCCTGAGAGTTGCACACTTTTTTCACACTATCAATGTTTAAAAATACTCTTTAGAGTAACTCAGAAGATCCTCTTCCTCTTTTCAAACTAACACTGCACATGACCGGAAGATGGGGTTACTCGATACTAACACTCAAATTGAGCTCTACAGTAACATATTTGGTTTTTATATGATGCTCACAATAGAAACAGCTATAGGCATACTGAGCTGAATTTAATAGATTGAGTTTAGAATAAATAAAATTTTTCTCTACATCTACTGTACTGTTTTTTATTCCATACTATTAAAACATAACAAGTGATAACAAATATTATGTGCCTTGTAAGCATCCAAGATCTAAATGGGAGATGTGCTAGCTGAGATATTCAATAGAAACTTTAATCAAAAGAGCCTAAGGATGTGGAGAGCAATTACTTCATCTCCCACCATGAGACAACAGGTCACGAGGATAAAAAAGTCAGGACATTCCTCATGTTTTATGCAGGGACAGGAAAATAACTCAGAGCAGCTGTTCTGACCAGCTCTAGCAAAAGTGCCTTCAGAAGGACATAATACCCAAAAGAAGGATACAGAAGGAAGGTGCAGCTTTAGTGACTCTCTGGGACATGCCAGCCCAGCCTCAGGGCTCATCAGCCACTATGACAAGCTATTTAAGGTGCTGAAGTAGGTAAGAATCTTATGGTTAAAAAAACCAAACAACAACTAAAAAAAACCAAAGAGAAAACTTATGTCTAAGCATAACTCTAAAAATACATTTTGATGTGTCACCTTTTTACAGCTTTGAAAACAAACTTTTCCCATAATGGATCAAATAAATGTACTTTTAAACGTAAACCTTTCCTTTGAACCAACCTGATCGCAGGACATCTGGTACACAACAAGGTACCCCACCACCACGAACAATTCTTGTGATGCTCAATTCCTAGCTGAGTTCAAGGGTTCTCAGAGGATAATAGCACACTCCTTTACTAAACTATATGGGTCACAGAGGAATTGTGTGGGTCATTGTAGGGATACAAGTGGAAAAGGGCAGGCCACGTCCCTGGTACTCAGCAATTTATACTAAGCAAGTCTAAACCTTAGGAGTCCTCAAGGAATTCTGCAAAGAACATGAAGTTGGCATATGAGTCATCAAAACATAGGGCAGATGAAGCTTTTAAATTCATCTACAGCCTGACTTGAACTGATGGAGATGCCATTTCACTTTGTGACCATAGCAAGCCATGCTGTATTTTTGACATAGATTTACATCAGTTTTACAATTAAAAGCTTTATGTTTCCAATGGGTTACTGTCACAGTGCAGAAATTATGGTCAGTTTAGAAAAATTTAAAAAATTAATTTCTAAAATTAATTTTAGAAAAAAATTAATTTCTTTCAAGATAACATTCAGATTGTAGCAAAAAAAATCATCCCAGGGCCTACTAAAACATGAATTTACATCTATGTACACTGATGAAATAAATGCAGATATGTCTTTCTCTAGTCATATTTTATCTTGTTTAACATTACTTGCTGAGGGGAATGGCACAGCAATCACAACAACAGAAGTCAAGGGACTATTTCCCATCACCCCTTCCAAAAAGTTACTTACTGATGATTTTGGTCAATGTTTGTCTTCAGCACCAAGTTCCTTTCTGGGGCACATAAACAAGGACATACACCTCTCCTCCCTAAAACACTTTCTAGAGGAATTTAACAGGTGTTGCCATCAAACGTTCAAGGACTCTGTGTAGACTGGTTGAACACTGTTTAATCTGCCAGAAGAGGAAAATATCCAAATTCTTCTGTTCTTGGTATCCATATCACGTGTCTGGCAAAGAGCAAGCCCATTAACAGTCATTTCATACACTCACTGCACGTGAGCAGTGCTTGGCTTCCAATTGCAGATTCACATCCCAGCTGGTGAGGAGTTACCTCCTCTCTCCCAAGATGATTCCATTACTGCTAGTCAAAACACTCCCCTTTGATGTTCTACATTGACGGGGTGAAAGGCTTGTCCCAATGACCTTGAAAATTATTTTCATTTGGAATTATAAAACCTGGAGTTAGAGCAATATGTGTTGGATAAAAGGCAAAGATCAAAAAAGAATATATTGGTCATCAAAATAGAAAGGTGAGAGTTGACCATTTGCCATTCCTAAAAAAAAAAAAAAGCCAAAGAAAACCCAAAACAAAACACAATAAAGGCAAACAAAATCAATAGAGTCATCATTAAAGCAAGTTCAGGGCAAAGATAAAGGAAGTTTTCAAGACTTTTGCAGTATGTAGCAGCATGGAATGAACCTAGCATAATATTCAGCGCCAAGCAAAATCACTGATTCAACTGAAGTACCTGACTGCTACAAATTCCCACAGAGATAATGCCATGAAGATGTAGTTTAATTCTTATCAAAAGCCTGTTCTATAGAGTTCCACAAGCAATACCAAGGAGAGAGGACTGTTCATGCCCCATTAGTGGATACAAACAAGGAAAATATTCACAAGAGAAGACAAAGGAAATACAAGAAAGGAGAATAGATGAAATCCTGGGGTTTTTTTAGCACCTAATTCCTCTACATTGGTGATTTTCTTTAGTTCTAACTGAAAAACTTTTTATGCGAGTGTACAATCTTGCTTTCAGACTTCTCTATTTCTTAGCTTCATTGCTCTGTTCAACAGAATTACAAACACCCAACTTATGTATAGTAACATTTATAAACTCCTTGAAGGAATAAAATTTAAAACTGGGGAGTAATCATAAAGCAAGATATACTTCTTTTAAACCAAGGCTTTGTTTGGACAGTGACACAACTTGCCATAATGCTTCAGTCACCTATATCTGAAATCTGTCCTGTAAAAATATGATGTTTCTAATCATTAAGACATTGCATGTTGCAGAATATAAATTAGAGTTATTCTCACCATCTGAGAAGCATTTACTATTTATACTGTGTTTTAATTCTGATGCATATTCTCCACCTTAAAAACACAAATATATTTGGCACTGAAATAAAAGGGGAAAAAAAGGCTCAGCATTCCAACTCATTTAACAATACTGATGAGATCACATTAAAACAAACAACCCCCTGCCAGACAGATAAGAGAAATTATCAACACTGTTAGATGAAGCCTTTATGCATTAATTCTACAAGAAGCTAAAAACCCCAGGGCTTTTGAAGGCAATACATAATCATCTACCTGCCAAACATTCAGAACAGCATCCTCCCAGGCAAGAATTCACAGCATTAAACTGACAGTGCTGAAACATGCAGTTATCCTGGATACTGTGTTTGCTTTTTTCCCCATCTACAGTGAGAAGCACAAGAGGCAAAACTAGCACTGTGATCCAAACATGAGAAAGGCTTACTTTAATTTAAACACTCTTTTCTACCATGAGCTCTTGGGAATTCATTGCAACTCTGCTCAGATCCACAAGGGTACCAGTTAATTTACAACTGTTCCTCCACCTTCCTCCTCACCCCATTCCCTATTTAAATCAAATAAAGCAAACAGCCAGGATTGGAGAAAAACAAAGACATCAATTTGCACAAAAACACCTGACTGCTATCACCAAGTACAGCAGCCATCTTTCACCACATCCCACCTCAGACCCAGCCTGGTAGGACTGGCAGCAGATGCCAATAGAGGTGCATAAGAAACAGGATGGAGACATAGGCTCTCTTGAATTTCTGATTTTTTAATTAAATCCAAATTTTAGGATTTTGGTTCACATCACCTCTGTTCTCCATTGGAAACTGTTTTAAAACAAATATACTGAATCTGGAAGTTGCAGTGTTACACAGCAGAGTCAAGTTAGTAGAGGGTTAATATTATCCATAGTGGGATGAACCCCTTCCTGAAGGAACCTGGAAAAGCCATCTCCACTTCCAGAGTGAGAAGACAGCCTTTCACAGAGGGCGAAGATGAGCCATGCTTGAGCAGATTTATCATGAGTCACAACACAAACGTGGCATTTCAAGTACAAAGTAGCTCCAAAATGTATAAGACTGGTAAAACAGAATAAATCAAACAACTGTGATTTAATGATAAGTAGTAGTACCAAATAACACTGTTTTAAGTAGGATACATCTACTTAAAAATGGTAAACGAATTGTATCAATATTCAATGCTCCCAGAAAGCAGGATCTGTTCCTACAACATGTAGCAAAATAATTTGACAAGCTTGCATGAAACCCTCTGTAAGACAACATATGACAGTTACCATGTCAGCAAAAAACCTTTTTCACTGTAAAACTATTAAAATAGACAAGCAAATATAGCCCCACTGACACTCCACTCTCAGTCCGACAGATGACCAATACATATTGCCTGAGGTCTTCCAAGAAAACCTTTAAGTCTTGAGGTGAAAAGGGAAGTTCTTTCCCCAATTGTCTCTGCTCCTCAATTTTTAATTTTTTTTTTTTTTAGGCAGGGGAAGCATGTTTAATGCCCACTGCTTCAAAATGCAACAAGGAGAGCAGACCAACAAGCAAATGGCTTTGCAAAATCATCTCAGAGGGCTTGGCTGTGAAGCTAGAAAATTGAATTCAAAACATGAGTGGTTGCTGGTTTGTCACAGCAGAAAAGTAAAATTAAGAAATTCACCTTCTTTTGGAAGTTACTTTTCATACCTTTATATTGCATTTCTGTTTCAAGCATTCACCCCAAACCTATGCAGAATCAAGGAGACAGAAATGCAAGCATTCCACAGGTGAAACAGTAAGAAGCCTCCGCTCCTGTTTACAACACTTCAGCAGGTGACCATACCTGCTCTAATCACCCAGATTAACTTTGTAAAGTTGTAAACTACTTTAGGAGCATACTTCATGATTCAATGGGTTGTCCTGTTTGCTTTATCTTAACTGCAGAGATTGTCTGAGTATACTAGTTTCATTTAAAAGATTCAAAGTTATTCAAGAAAACATTTTAAAAGTTACTGATCTGTCCTGCTTTCCATCACTCAGCTATATACCATCTCTCATAATTTCATTTTTTCTCCTCTCTTTACATTCAAGGAGTGAATAAAATTCAAGATAAACCCCTCTTGACTTTAAATCTAGATTTTTTAAAATCATGAGAAAAATCCTAACAACTATAGAAATTTTACACAGAGAAGGTGTAAGGCTTCATCTAAAGTTACAGGCAAGCACAAAATTCAAACCATTCTTTGGTTATACTAAGTAACATGTAAGAAATTAGGAAGGAATACAATTCTAACAAAACTGATTATTGGATTATGCAACCTATGTTACTGCTCGATTAATAGCTTAAGGATATCACTGAATATAAAATATTCAGAATGGCATATCCTGGCAGTTCATCTCCCATGCTCATGTCCAAGAGCTATTATCATTATCTTGCAGCTGGCTCCACTTCTTTCACTGCTCCATACTACAGGGAATCTGGATTTCATAGTTTCAGGGCTGTTTCTGGACAAACATTAGAGGGCTAGAAAGCAACATAGTTATACCACCAAAGCCTTGCCCAATAAAACACAAAGCCATCAGGCTAATCAGTCTAGTCAAAAAAACAAAAGAATTTTTCCCTGAAAAATTATGGCTTTACAAAGCTTTTAAGTGCAGTTATGTCATTTTACCACCACTGCTTTGTATCTGATACGATATAAAGCACTTTCAAATTTCTAAACAAGTATCTAATGATGAAATTGTCCCAGGTTTATGCAGTGTGAGAATGAAAACCACACCTCCTATCATCAATTTTTAAAAGTCAAACATCAGGAAATGTGTTCCTCTGCAAAGTTCCACGAGATTCTGCTGCTGTTAAAATGTGACAAATTTTCCTCTTGTGAATTACTGTTTTATGATTTGCCTTAAAAAAAAAATCAAAAGTCTGGAGGGCATTTGGGCTGTTAAAAATTAATGAACAGAGGCCTTTTAGTTCTTACTTTGCACTCAAACGTCAAGAGGTTCTCTGTGAAGGATTTGATTAATTTGAGCAGAATTGATGGGAGCTGCCCTCACAGCCCCTCCTTGCCAATTATAAGCCTTAGTAATTGTATGATCACTCACTTCTTTCCACATGATGCAGAATTAATGCTTTCACCCGTGAATCTCTGAGCTCAGATGGAGAAGCACCCAGATCTCTGTACCTGCTTGCAGGTTCTTCTCCTTTATCTGCCAACACACACACACACACACACACTGCACACTTACATGTAAATGCTTAGGTAATAAGTCATGAACAAGGACTCAAACAGGGAACTTTATCTTTTGTATTATTCAAACAATGAAGTTAGGCAAGATGTTTCAAGAACTAAATTACCTATGATAAGCATAAATACCAAGAGACTCATTCACAGGCTAAAAGCAGATCAGTGTAGAGATGCAAACAGGAGGAAAAAAAAATAAAAATCAATGTACACACATAGCCATATCTGTCCCCCAAACCAGGCAAATAATACACACTTAACTCTCTTAATAAAAAAATGTTTGGCGATTATTTCTCCCCACCTTGTTTCCATCCCTCCCAGCAACACCCACACGTTAGTTATATATAGCAAAGCAAAAAATTTGCAGGACTGTTTCGACTTGCAAAGACAGCAGGCAAACCAGAAGTAAAAACAAAACACTAAATAAATACATCAAATTTAATTAGAGCACCATTCCTTCTTTCCTCCCAAGCCACAGACTTCAGTGCTGGATTTTGGGACCCGCTCTGCATCTGTTGGGGAAGTACCTTCAAGCTCCTGGGCCAGTCCATGAGCTGTGCCTGGGGAGATGTGCCACTGCCACGGCATCGCCTCTCCCTTCCAAGCATGGGCCTGGGCACATGCCCAGGCAGTGCAGCACTGCCAGAAGCTTCCTTCTCCATGATTACTTCTTCCTGCTGGAACACATTCCCACTTCGAATGTGTAAAATCGGTTGAAAAATGCCCTTTGCAAATATACCAACTGCAGTGTAACAATTCTTGCTTGTGACACAGGCACACACCAGAACAGCCAGCAGATGACAATCAAGCAGTTCACCTGTTACTATCAGCATTCCTGCAAAGAGGCACACAACAAAAACTGAATCCTAGTGCAAAAATACCAAATCTTACAAATTCTCATCTGCAGGTGAGCATGACCAGTAAGGGAGATGACAGCGTAAGCCATGTAAAAATGGATACATGAAATTTACTCCTTCAAGTTTGGGCTACACAGAATTCATGTGTCCTCTCCATGCTCAGCCAAACAGCTGAATCAACTTATTTTATTCATTCACTGGAGATGCCCAGTCACAAGACGTTAGTTCTGCTAACTGGGCTCAAATACAGACTCAGGAGGACATGTCTTGAGGGCTGACATGATCTGGATCTGCCACTATGCCTCCTAATTCCCTTTGAATTTCACTCCAACTCAGGAAGCCTGAACCTGGCTATAAGCAGGAGCTCATACCAAACAGTAACCTTCATGCTTTGCATGGGATGGCATCAGTCTTTCCACAGAAAATAGAACTTTTTTTGCCATAGAAATACTGATCCCACAAAGATTTTTCCCAAGACTTACCAACAGGAAAAGACAATGTTACCCAAATCACCAAAATTAAAGAACATTCATGCATCTCCTCTTCAATATTGCCTAAACATCTGGAAAACAGAGTTCCTATAAGGCCCTATACCCAGGCTCTCCCTAAAGCACATTTCAGGGCTTTGACTCTCAAAAATTCTACACCCTCAAACTGAAATACTGCACCAAATTTTTCCTACAAAGGGACAGCACTCATAATCCAGCCACTGCTATTTAGTGGGAGACAAACTGCAAAACATTCAAGAAAAAGAAAACAAACAAAAAAAACCCCATCAACAAACAAAACCCCACAACATGTATGCAGAGTTCATGTTTGAACTGCTGTATCATTGCATTCACATTTTTTCAGAAAAACTAAAATCCTCACTTAGCTCTTTTTTCTTTGACTTTACAGATGATGATTCTGTTTTAAAATTGTATGTTCCTTTCACATTGGATTTCACTAGCTATGGCTGTACTACAGTTTGTCACTGAACCATATAATTAGGTTACATTTTTAGCTGACTACATAAATTGATCTTCAGATGCAATAACTGCATGTCCAGACTGACATTCCGGACACGCACAGCTAGTCTTGGCCATATCCTGCTCCCATTGAAACGAATGGTAAAGCTTCCTTTTACTCAACAACTGAAAAGCTCTTTTTGTAGCAGAAAGCACAGAAACTCTAGTCAAAAAAACCAAACTAACAGTACTAGTTAAATACTTTAAGGACACAGAAGCAAATTCGGTGAAAGCTGCTGGTGAATAGCAACTGATGACCCTGGGACAAGTCCCAGACTGTTGCAGAGAGCTGTGTCTATATGGTTAACGCATAGAGAAGTAATGAGCCCTGCAATTCATTAGATAGACCCAAGTACGGGGTTCATCTAAGGTTTTGATGTCTTTATCAGTGTTTACAATTCATTTTCATAATGAGTTTGCTTCATGAGACTAAAAGGCTGTTATAATTCTTTATCTCACACTTATTTGAAATCAACAACATTTGGAAGACATAATGATGCCTTCTAAATTCTTCAGTTCAAGAACAGACAGAAATGACCCTTTTTGAGGAACTGAATTCTCAGATAAGGATTTAGTTTCAACTATGAGACTGATCAAGTTTAAACAGAATTTTTTTCTTTTAAATACTTATTACAGATACTTGCAAGTCAAGTAATCTAATAGAAGCCTCTCCATAATAAGCAGTCCCAACTCAAGGATTTACTTCCTGTGGCATTCTATAAGTCTATTCCTGCTTTCATGGACCAGGTGAACATTTGAGTTCTAGTAAGTAAAATGTTCAGGTAATTTCATTGAAGTATTTATCAGACTTATACAAAAAACAGTTCATTCACAACTTGATGAATGTTTCTCCACGTGTGCTGGTTTAAAGGTAAAACTGCAGGAGAAATGAACCCAACTTAAAAAGAGATTATAAATCAGAGTTACAATTTAATAAAAATAATACAATAAATACAATTATATGGACAAACAGTTGGTTTTAACCCACAAAACCCAGATGTATAACCCAGCATCCTGGGGCACAGAGTGGTGTTTGTTGGCCCCCCATGCTGAGCCCCACGTGGTCCCCCTGAGTCCAACATTAAAGGAGAGGGAAAACCTCTTGGTGAGAGTGCTGGTCGCAGTCTGGTCAAGGGTGGTGATCACAGTCTGGTTGAAAGTGGTGGTCGCAGTCTGGTCGAGGCTCTGGTCCTCCTCTAGATCTGACGAATGGGCCCAAGACCCCCAAGATTATTTACAGTCAGGTTTGAGTGGGAATGCCCAGTACCTCCCCCAGGGCGGGGAGTTCCACAATGGGTGATGTGAGTCGTGAGATATTTTTGGAATCCTTGGTGGCCCATTAGCAGACATGACCCCTCAGGCTGGGTGTGGAGTTGTTCATGACTCCCCGGAGGAGAGTTATCTCACCTGAATCATTGGTGTGAGGATAGGAACATCCCCCTATTTCAAAGTCTTCCCAACACCCAGCCTATAGCCTTAGGGGTCAGGTGTGCTCTGGGTAGCTGCTGCAAATGGTCTATTGTTAACAGTTCCTGGGAAATGACATACAGAGTGTAGAATACACAGTTTGGGTTACACCCACACAGTGATGAACTGGTCCCAGCTGCTCTAACTAGGACACCATGGTATGTATTTTTCTTAACAAGAATTTGAAAATGTTACTCCCAGTATCTTGAATGAGTAAAGACATCTTTTTTAAATGCTTTCTAAAACCAGACTGAGATCAAGGGACTGCAAGTACCATGTAAATCTGAAATTCCTGTCCCAGGAATATCAATATCTGCAATATCAAAGTGATAAATCCTATTGGGTTCTGGACTTCTAAGGAATGAAGGACACATTTTTCCCCCACTTCATGAGAGACTAGCATAGACTTTTGAGTCCATTCACTCCATTCATCAATGTGCCACCACTACCCCAGTTATCTGGGAATGGTGTTCCAGCAGTTGTTCTGCAAGCACCAAAGCTTTCAGGGTTTATTGGGTTCTTAAGGCAAGAACGAGTCATCATGAGGAGGATATGGCCTTTCTAAACTAAACCCAGAAAACTGCAAATTTCAAAGCATGGCAAACTCAACTGCTCTTGTAGTGTACTTCTGTAACAGCCTTGAAGACTTGGAGAACTGCATCCAAGCATCACCCAAGAGCACCAAGCATCATGGTCCAAACCTGTCAGTCACTACAAACAACCTGGCATTTGGCTTGGAGCCCGTGCCAGGGCACTGCTCCACTCAGCAGCATGTATTGCCTACAGTAAAAGCCTTGTGCCTGCAAGGCATCACTGCTGACTTGGCTGTGCCAGTCACCAGGCTGCCTCCCTGTTAGAGTGCATCACCTTAAAGTTATTTTAATGCATATCACTCATTCTTTCCCTGCTCTGCATCCACTTGCTTCCTCTTCTCTCCCTTGTTTAATGACAGCAACCTGTCTCCTCCTCCATCGAGCCTGCCTTGCAGGCTTGCGATAGCATTAACATTCAGATTTTAGCACCTCACCTCAGTCAGCTCGTTTCTAATTTTGCCCCTGTAGCTCTGCACTGTACTGTTCCTCTGCATCTTTCTGCTTCTGCTCTCTCGTTGCACATCTGTTGCCAGGTGAAGTGCTTAACTTGTGCACTGCAATTTGAAGGACAAGCCCTCCACCCTCAAAAGCGAGGTGGGATAAACAGATACGACTTTGCAGCAAAACATCTTTCAGCTGCAGCACCTGCAAGGTACTGCAGACGAAGCCTTAAGGAATGAACCTGTTCATTTATTTGCCTTTAAGAATAACAGATTGCAGCAGCGCTGAAACTGTTTTCCAGTACAAACTGAACAAAACGTGCCATTAGTAAATCAATCCAGCAATCACCAGTTATCAACCCAGCTTGTGGATCACCCCCACAAACAGCTGCTTGCTTCACTTGCACCTTTCTCTCAGCCACCACCACCATTCACAGCCATCATCCAAACCTTAGGCACTACTGACCAAAACAAGGCTTCCACGAGCCACTCCACTTACTCAGTCCATCTGCAGCTGCCAGTTTTCTCTTATTTTCATTACTTGCACCTACATATATTATTAGTTATTATTAATGATTTGTTTTCTCACCTAGGAGAAACACAGCCTATTTCTTCTAGGAAACTCCCTTCCCACCTCCCCTTGTGCCCCCCCCTCCCCATTCACACAGGCCCCGTCAGTGCTCTTACTCCAGCTGAACAGGTGACCTGAACCATGTTTTGGTCTGGGTATGGCTCACCTGTGGATTCTGAAGCATCATTTCAAAATACACCTCTACTCTGACACAATACCAGGTTAGCTGGATGGGCAGCAGAAAGGAGAACACTTACCAGCATAAGTTTGTTTTTAAAATCTAGCTTCCAGCCCTAAAGTTTGCCAATGGTTACTACAGTACTTGGTGCTGGCTCCCAAAGGCTAATGCAGCTTCCATGCACGTGTTGGGACCGTGCAGCCATTGCAGCCACAGAACCCAGGGAGTGCACTGCAGGGGCTCAGCCCCTTCAGGCCACACTTCTCATCATCTCCTCTTGCTCTTATCAACTGGTGTTTCCCACTGCGACCACAGCACTAGTCTCACCTATGAACTTTTCCTGATCTCTAATGCCAACTGTTAAAATTTTAGGCATGTTTCACTGTTTTGCCTAGGACAAGAAGCTTTTTCTCTCATCTGTTCTCCAGTCGAGCACAAGAAGGGCACAACACTTGGGCTGTCCAGGGTCTTCCACCTTCTCCAGTCCCCAGCACAAACTCTCACAGTCACATCAGGGTAGTGTTTATTCCAGAGGTAAGAACAAAGCACTGAGAGGGAAAACATATGTACACAACAGCACAGACAACACATACAGCTGCCAGGAGGGCTTTCAAGCCCTGAAGGGCCACGAGTCAGTTCTCAGCCACCAGTGTCACCCACACCCTCCCAAACACCCTCCCAAACACCCTCCCAGCACTATTTTCCTTACACTATACTTCCTAAATCAGTTATGGCTCTTTTGGTCACAACTCAAGAGACTCTTTCAGCCATTTTACTAAAACAAAAGATCCAAAGATAAGACAAAAAGGGTGGAGTGGGCTTTTGACTTTCTAAAGACAATTGTTATTAGCCCTCCAGCAATGTAACACACCCTGTGTTCTCACACCAAATGGCACTCTGTGCTACCAGACTGTGATTTACCATGCACAGCAAACTGGTTTCAAGCCCACACTGGAAGACATAACATCCCAAGAACAGGGAAGGTCCTTAAAGAACATGAGTACCCTCGCATAAGCCAGGCCAGCAAGAGCAGACTGGAACAATTATAGAACAATTATGGAACTGTTAATTATGGAACAATTAACATTACACTCTTGTATAACTTTGGGACTTCAACATGAGGTCACATACATCCTTTTCCAAATTGATGATTAAATATTCCATAATAGCAATACATTAAGAAGGGGGGAAAAAAACCCTAAACAAACCAAAAAAAAAACCTAAAACCCCATGAAAACAAAACAAAAAAACCCACTTAGGTTTAATGTACAGATGTGACTAGAACAGATGCTACCAGATGTGCAAAACACCTTTTTTTCCTGTTCTGATTTTTCAGGTAATACAGGTACAAAATACTTATTTCCCAGATTTTGCTGTCTTACTAAAATTTCTACTTGCACAGGTCAAAGTGATAAATACCTATCTGGAGAACTATTTTCTCCTATTTCCAAGTCAAACCACCTGTAATTACACCAGACACATAGATCAGTACATAGAAAAGATTCATTATTTCAGAATCTCCACCTCCAATTCATATATACTTCCAAAGACTCACTTTCTCTAACAGCTTAATCTAAAGGGAAGCCACTTTACTGACTTCAACAGAGGCAGAATTATATCCTACGGTAACAACTCATATGAACAATCAATATTTCATCTGGATCGCAAGCTGAAATACCTCAATAGTTTATCAGAAAAAAAGCTAGTCCTCCAACCTCTATAAAGTAATATCCCAGCTCTTTTGTGTGGAGGCAAAGAATAGCAAGACAATGTAGAGAAGCATAGCAACATCTTTGTCTTAGATTGTATACATAAACTCAACTCTACTGGTGTAAGTGAATTTTTAAGAGGCAAGGTTAGACTTGTAGGTTTTCTGAAATTTAATGGTCCCATGAATGTCAAATCCTGCTGACAGAAATCAGATTTTATCTAATATCCCTGATGAACAGACTTCAAAGGAAGTTTGGCAGCATTAAACTTTCAAATCCTTACTACTATATTGTATTAGACAATGGACATAATCACCTTTGGTAAATTTTGCTTAAAGGACTAGCAGGGACAGTACAGATCTTACTGCATATTTTGTCAGCTTATTTTAAAAATCTGAATGTGCTGAGTGCTGCATAGGACATTTGTTTTTGAAACCAACTGAAACATCGGTGTTCAAAATCTTCTGCATGCTCCACAAGAAAGGAGTACTACAATTAAAAAGAAAACACACTCTTAGTAAAACTGTTCAGGCTTCTAGTTAGCTGATGTCCAAATTCAGAAATAAATGCATTTTGGAACATAAAGTATTTTAACAGAAGTAATTATAAACAATTATCACTAATTTTTTAATTCTGTGGCTTACAGGCTTTTTGGCTTTTCTTTTATTTTTATAACTTAATTTCTAATTTTTTATCACAAAGAGAAGAAAGCAATCTCTGCATTTCCTTAATACCATAAACTGGGACACAAAATGAGCACTCTTCCCTCCATATCTTGTGGCATATAAAGCATATTTTCACTTAAAAACACTAGTCCTATAATCAATATTTTTAAATGCACAGCCTAGGAAGTTATAAAAAGACTTCCATTAAGAATAGATTATGCTTCAACATAATGGTAAAAAAAACCCCACTTTTCTAATAAGTTTTATTTCTGCTCTGTGGTATCAGCTGGCTCTTGCTTTAACACACCAATAATTAGGACCCAGGCCATTGATGCTCCCATGAAGGTCAATAGATGGGTTCATTGTCTCTGCTGCATTTCAGAAGATGGCAATGATTGCAGCAGAGATGATGAAACTTGGTTTCTCACATTCTTATGTCCCTTGAAGCACCGTAACTCCATACCTGTTTCTGTCCCAGCTATCACCACAGTCCCTGTGTTTTCCCCTTCTCTTATGAAACAACATTCAATCTTCTGAGATAATTTCCAGCTCCTTCTGCATATCCTCCCTTGCAGGGGAGAAGTCAGCTTGCATTATGCCCAATCCCCAGTTATGCATGTGCTGACTCACTGGCCAATACACCCATCCTGACTGACATGAGTCAGTGCCAGCCCAAGAGAACAGATTAATCAAGATATTTTTAACAAGTCTGTGAGTATTCAACTCAAAGCCCTGCTCCTTGTATAAGTTTAACTTGGAAATTTTCCTCTGCAAAACTCCAAGCTGTGGATCAACCCCTAATACAATACGATAATATATATGATATGATAACAGATATGATAAACAAGTGTGCATCTGTTCTTCAATTCATTTGGCTTCATCTTGCCCGTAGAGTCATGTGGGGTTGTTTGTTTTGTAAAATCAATTTCATTTTAATGCATATTTGGAATCACACAAAGGATAATACACGCGGATCTTTTCACTCCAATTATGGTATTTCCATCCTCGGTAATCTAGAGTAGGATAATGGAACAAAAGAGACTGGTGAAGAAAATATTAGTCTTTACAATTAGAGCTCAAAGGTGAGACCAAGCAGAGCAGGCAAGTTAAAAGGTCAGCCCTGCCTTGAGCCAGCTGTCCTGAAAGGTTTCTCTTTGCATATGTGAGGTCTTAAATAGCTGATTCACATGGTCTGTCTCTCCTATCTTGACAGAAACTTGCTCTAAAACATATACCTACTTACAAATATTTACAAACACATAGATATTTTATATATCTATAAATATATAGTAATACTTATATATATATATATTTACAGAGAAGGAGACAAAGACTCAGAAATCCCTACACTGTTTCTCAAAAGGGATCATTACTTTCTGTATACGTGAAATTTAGCAGGCTCTTCTTTTTACTGCTTTTCTTATCAAATGACATATATACATTAAACTCAAATAAGGAACAATTAATCATATTAATACAGTCACCTCACAATTAAGTATTTACACAGATACTGCAGAAAGCTCGTAGATATTTTATAAAAACTCCTTGGGGGCTGAATAAAATGAAACCAAAGGGAGAAGGAAACATGGTGACACAAACACTCTCCTTTAATTAATCAGAATTAATCAAAAGTAGTCTTCTAGCAGTCAAAGCAGCACCAGCGTAAATGTGAAGATATAGTAAATAACCCAGCAGAAATATAAATGCTCCAAGTACGGGCATCTGCTTATTAAAATGGGTTTTTTCAAGACTGCAGAATCCCTTTGTGTATTTTTCAGAGCAGCTGGGAGAAATGATCTTCAAGGACCACTTTTAAATTTCAGTCTTGTTAGTCTGAAACTGTGGGCTGCTGCTCCTCTGAAGTGGGAAGGCTGCCCCTTTGCAAGCAACAACACTCCAAGTATCACTGTCACCATATTACTCCCCAGTTGCTTTCCCAGGGCTATTCTACAACTGTCACCAGATATGAGCATTATCTAGAACTCCTATTTTTTATGTACATGCATGGTATTTGGGAGTTCAGCCACTGCTCAGCTAATTGGTTACCTGCTTAATTACCACCCCATCTGAGTAATCTTTTCTAAATGGGCAAAAGTGCAGAGCATCTCCATAGCTGTTAATGAGGTTGTCACAATCTCTAATCAGAGTGGTGTAAGCAACACCAAGTGATGGAAGACTGTAGGCAAGTGCTCTACTAATATAGCCAACTGCAATGAAAATACAGGTATTCTAAAAAGTACATTTACAATAAGTTCTGAAGCCAGAAAAGTTAATAATCTAGTCAGACCTCTGATCTACCACAGACCCTTATACACGATTGAATATCTCAGAATCAACATCAGTCATTTGTGTTTCTAGAAACATTTGGTGTCTCTGGAGTAACATGAAAGTTAGAAGCACAAGATAGGAGTTTCACCTGATAGAGCACTGAATTACCCACCACCCCATGGAAGATTTGTGCTTTCATTTTAATTGACAGTTTTACCTTCCAGGCCTCAGTTCTTTTTCTGTTTTTCTTCACTAGACAAAAGAGTTCCTTCATAACACTTTCCCCCCAATAAATATTTTCATAAATCTAATCACTTCATTTCTCAACCTTTTTTTTTTGTCCACCAGATAAGTTACATCAAAGTCTCCTGCTGTGAGTCAATTTCTTAGTCTTTGGAATAACTTCCAACAGCTCCCTTCTTAACCCTGCAGCTCTTCCAACATCCTTTAAAGGTTACTGACACCAGAACGTTGCCCAGTGCCCATGCAATGCGATGTGCAGAGGTAAAACCTTAGCCACCCTACAGTTCTGGGGCATGTTACAGATACAACAAAGAGATATGGCGAGGTTGCCTGTAAAGCATAGTGTGTCTTTTCAGAGACATCTCAGCTTAAAAGTAAGGCTCAAGCTATGAAAATCCCAAAGCCTTCAGCTCTGCCCACTTATGCCAAGCAGAGATTCATCTCCAAAACCTTCTGCATTGTCTTCTCTTCTGCTTTTTCCTCATTTAGAGCACACCAGCTTGTTAACCTCGTACTTTGGGAGAGCTGAAAGATCTCCACTGGAAGTGACTTGTCCTGTCCTACATCCACTCCCACTGGGTATGTCCCTTCTCATCCCAAGAAGTGTGATAGCTACCTCAAATTTTGTCAAGGTGATAGTGTGTGCTTCGTGACTTGAAAATACAGCATTAAGTTGTAAGCACTGTGTCTGTGCTCTGCAGTATGGAAATTTCAAAATGAGAGAGAAACCTCGTAAATCAAGTCTGTTATTTTAATAGATTTCCCTTGCAAGCTGCAGTCTCTGCAGGTTTATAAACCAATTTGGCACCATGCTACACACCAGTAATTACCAGAGCAGGAAATGCTCAATAATACGGAAATAATTCACTGCCATTACAGATACATAGTTTCATGTGAAGATACCCTTTTCTTAATATAGCAAACAGAAAAAAAGAAACCTTGACCCTAAACAAAAGAAGTGCACGAAACTCTGCCCACAGTGCTCCCCACAGCTGGCAAAGGTCACTAGATAGTCAGGGAACCTTCAAAGCACCTTTTGGGAGCAGCTACCAGACTTGTCCAGGCTTTCAGTACTACAATAATGGGCAATTCTGCAAAAGAGATACCTTGCCTACAGGGACCAAAGAGATACAAGGGCCAAATTCAGCCCTGTAACAAAGCACAGCAATGCTCTTGCCCTCACAACACCATAGGGTTTTATTTTTAGTTTTTAAACAAAGCATCTGATACCTTGTAACCTTCATATAAAATGATCACTCAACCACACAATTATCACAACCACTTAAGGAAATTTTATAGTTTATACAGCATTTTTAAATTTGATCTAAGAAGTGACAGTTTGACAAAATCTCCTAAGAAACAGGACTTCTCAAGCACTGAATTTTTATCAAGGCTTTCCCATCTGCAAGAACAGCGCAGAAGTGAAAATACATAATAAGGAGTTTTACCAGGTCCAAACCACAGAGGCCACAGAAGATGATACACTGTTTGTAGCAGGAAAATCATAATGTATCTCTATTTAGCATATGCATGTGTGCCTATTTGCTCTAGATGCATGTATAATCAGCCTCAGTATAAATTAGAAATCATATGAAGGATTAAACATCAATTGCCTGTCCTCCTACACTTCCCATCCCTCTGCCGGGTCCTGAAAAAAACAGAAGGCACAGTAGCAATGGATTGAAACAGACTCTGAAATTGGAATAAGAGAGGAAAACAGCCATTTTCTTTTTGTTACAGAACCTATAAAAACCACATTCGTGTTTCAATGTCAACAAATATCACCATATTCTGAAATTGGGAAATTCTGATGGTTTTAACGGGATCTAAAAGATGCAGCAAAAATAAGGATTCTTAAAACTTGAAGATGCAACAATTATATTTGACAATGGAAGTTACTGTTAGGCAAATAATTATTTTAATATTACTCAAGCATCCCACATATTATAACTATTTCTCAGTGGCTCAGGGAGTTTCACAGAATCTCTTAAGTGTAATCTTTTGCTAGCTTCACCATCTGGGAGTTCACAGACAGCACTTAATCTTACTGGCTTTTTTCCAAGAGACTTACGGTATGTCTGTGGCACGTCTTTCTTTTAACAGAGAGGGATATTTTATTTTTGATTGTGGCTTAAAATAGCTCACTATCAAAATATTAGGCAGATCAGGTCTCCAGAGAGCAATACCATCCTTTATGAGAGTAGCTGACAGAGTTGAAACTTTGCTCAACGCTTTCACCCAGTATGCAGAAACTTCTTCAGCAATGAACAAATGTAGAAAACTTCTAACCACATGCAGATTAATCAACAGTTTGTAAAAAAACAAACTGCTGGTAGAACATAGGGCATGTCATCAAACGAGGAAAGCACTAGTTGGTGAGACGATGCAAGAATTACAAGCCAGGCCGTAAAGTCATCATACCTATCAAGGGATATCCCTACCATTATGCATATGGACATCTCTACCATTATCCATTGTGCATATCTAGGACAGTTACAGCAGGTTCAATTTTGCAGGTTCATCTTATAAAAGCTTTTCCTTTGTTTTGTTTTGGTCTGGACTTTGGAGAGTTTTGTTTGAAAAAAAACTCAAAAAGACCAAGGCTAGAAAGATGGTGGGAAGACAGGAAAGATTTTTCCTGTTGCAGAGTGTTTCAACCCTTCACCAGATGTCTGGAGGAAAGTGTCTGGGTGTAGAGTCACCCACACAATTCCTAAGATGGCACTACTGCTCTGGACAGAGTCTACTGTATTTGAAGCATATTTAAGTTTCAAAATTCCTACAGCTTTGTCCTCCAATGCATTTATTACAAACATGTGTTGTCCTTGCCCATGGCAGGGGTTTTGGAACTAGATGATCTCTAAGGTCCCTTCCAACACAAACCATTCTGTGATTCTATTCTGGCACAGCTTGATTTCAGATTTTATTTTTTTTTTTTTATATCGCCAGTTAGTTCCTCATGAAGACTTTGGCAAGGCTGATGGTTATTCTGAAGGTTCTAGAAGTGAGGGCAGAAAAGGAATGTGGGCTGAGGGTAAGTGCAACACTTGAGCTGCATATAACATTTGGCTAGGGTTTCATATACCTATTAGTTTTGGGGATAGGGGGTTCTTGGTCTTTGGGCTGGACCTCAGCAGTTGGACAAGGTCTGAGAAATCAAAGTGTGATAAAAACTTTCTTGTCCCTCAACATTCTACAGGTAAAATGGAAAACACAGCCACACTGGACAGTACAGACTTCAAGTTAGCTGAGGAAAATAATATTGGCTCTTTTTGGTCAGAACTCTTCAGTTTCATGCTGATTTGCCACACAACTAATTAAAAGGATTAATGACCAACATAATTCACAAAATATATCTTTCACACCGCAAGATTAGTGCAGCTGAAAAGTAGAGCAATGTGGCTTTTTTATCTCAAACAGTACTTCAGTCAAGTGGCAGCAATCTTTGATAAAGATATAATTAGATATTTTCCATTTCATTCAACTGTTGCAAACAAACAGCAGGGGACTTTGAGTGAGCAATTTGATGGGAAGGGTCAAAGAAAAGCAATAGGCAAAAGAAAACAAAACACTTTCAAGAACATAACTGCCTCCCAGTATGGAAGCCTGCTGGGCACACTGAATAAGGAAAGGCTTTGTTTCAGAGAAAGGTCATGGGTTTGTTTTCTTTAAAAACCTGTCTAAAATGGTTTTCCTCAAAACATAATCTAATAGGCCATTACCACGACATACAGATGAAATCTATACTCTCAGCTATGGTACATGTTCTTCAGCTGCTAACACAAGGTAAGGCAGCTGCTGATACATGAACCCTTATGTGTAACAAGGCAACACTAGTAATGGTCCTACACTTCAATAAGTTGTCAGATTCTTATCTGCAGATTTCTAGACTAAATTCCTATTCAGTGCTGGTCAAGTGGTAATATTTTTTAACGATCTTATCAGACTGCCATTTGGTGATTGCATTTCACTCTTCTCTAATAGGAACTGCACCCGTGAAACATGGAGGATGAAAAGGATAGAAGTCAGCTTTGCAGTCCCACTACTCCCTTCACCTCCTTCTTCTGAAGGAGATCTGAAAATATCCTACACAGCACATGGAGAGACTGTGACAAGTCAATGTTTTCCACAGCAAATCCTTCTTCCCATCAGTTGCTGATCACAGGCACATCTAGTCCACTACTCCACGTCCACGCTACCACTGGCTTCCTTGTCCACAGAAAGTAACATCGCTGTTGCAAAATGAAAGCTTTTGTAGCTCTGCATCTCCCATTGCTGCAGGGCAGCAGAGCCCCAGGTGAAGGAACAGACACAAGCAATAGGGAGGACCTTTTCTATAACCCATCCAAAGGCCATCAAGTCCCATTAGAAGGATATGCACAGCGTACACAACTACCTGGAAGTATATTATTTCTTACAGCTCAAGTATTTGTTTGGAATTCATGTTGTTTCCTAAAACAATAAGTTGGAACTCTTTCCCCTTCACTTTTGAGTCTGCTATCACACTTCCTCCCATATCCCCATAGATTTACTTTTTAAACAGCTAAACTCACACAGTTTACCAGGCTTACTTTGCTGACTAATATTGGATATGCATAATGCAATTTTCACTGTTTCAGACATAGGAGAATAATACCTTATGAAGATGTTCTAGCAGCAGCATTCCCAAACAAGCTTATTTTGTGCCTCATATATGAAAAACCCCATCTCTTTCTACACATTCCAAACATCCTTTTAATTTTGGTGAAGATAAGCTCTCCTGCAAAATGCTACAATAGCTCCATATATGACTTACACCCCTCACTGTGCTGTGTGACAACTACTTGTGAGCACCAAGTGCTTTCATACTGCAAGTGCCTTTCTCAGTGTAGAGAAAAAATCCCATCTGTTCCAATTCCTTGAAAGTATGGCTGTTTCACTGTACACATTTTAGTTTCTTCAGGTCTTGGTAAAGCCCTCACATGGGGAACCATTTCCAAACTCCATTCTTATTTTCAAAGTCAACACCACCTCGCCATTCCTCCAGACTGAGCTATTTGTTAAATGATTCTTTACGACTAATCCATTCGCTAGTCAGAGATCTTTTGGGCCTTATAACGTTCCCTTGATTTTTGTGAAGTCTTTTCCAAACAGTACTCTTGCAACACTGAGGAAAGTAGTATAGAGCCCCACAGGTCTATGATACTTCTGAAGAGCTGGAACTCTCAACAGGAGATAGGGAAAGAGACAAAAAAAATTGATAGGTATATGGATATATTTCTTCTGCCTTTTTGATTCAGAAACGTGAGTTAAAATATTACACAGAAAGTGAAAGACAAGAAATAAGACATTACTTGATGCCAATGGCCAGGAGCAAATTACTTTTCTTCTTGATGAGGTAGCCTTCCTCAGTTCTTAGCTGGGGAAAAGCTCCTATTTTGGAATACCATAAAATAACCACAACGATCTTTGAACAAAAAAATTTGCTTTCTGCAGTGTTTAAATATAGACTCCTAAAACGAAAATACTTCTCACTCTTAAAGAAGGTGTTGTTTTAAAAGCAATTTCTCCCCATGATGAAAAGCTACATACCACTTTTTGGTACTGTTTGTGCTGACACTTTCAATTTCTTTTCCAGTCTCCATGGAACAGCCTTCTCCCACACTTTGGCATTTCTTCTGTATACTGGTTTTGGCTGGGATAAAGTTAAATTTCTTCACAGTATCTTGTATGGGGGTATGTTTTGGATTTCTATTGAAAATAGGATTGACAATACACAATGTTTTCAATATTGCAGAGGAGGGCAGACAAAATATCAGCAACTTTTCTGCTTTTTCACCCCACTCCACCAACAAATGGGCTGGGGGTGCACACGGAATTCAGAGGGGACACAGCCAGGACATCTGACCCTAACAGATCCAAGGGACATTCCATACTATATGGCATCACACTGAGCAATACAGGCTGGGAGAAAGAAGAAGAAAGAAGTGGGGAGATGTTTGGAGGGATGGTGCTTGTCCTTCTAAGTAGCTGTCATGCAGGGTGGAACCTTGCTTTCCTGGGGATGGCAGAACACCTGCCTGCCCATGGGAAGTGGTGAATGAATTCTTTGCTTTGCTTGTGCACAGCTTTTGCTTTACCTATTAAATTGTCTTTATCTCAAACCATGAGTTTTCTCACTTCTACCTTTCTGATTCTCTCCTCCATCCCACTGTGGGGGAGTGAGGGAATATCTGTTGGTGCTTAATTTCTAGACAGGGTTAAACCACAATACCCTGAATTATCCTTCCAAACAAAACAATAAACAACTTTGGAAAAATTTTCTCAGCAGTTCACTTTGTTTCCCGCTAATTGTACCGCTTTCTGCTGCACAAGCAAGTTCAGGTATTCCAGGTGAAAGTGTAAGAAATACCAGGTTAATTCAGGAATGAACCCAAGCGCGGCAGAGCAATCCCCTTAATGCTGAGTAGATACCTCTGTCATGCAGCAAACATGAAAGGTTCTCTCTTCTCTTCAAGAAGAAAAGGAGGGGGAGATTCTGGGTTTTCATGATACCTGTCTCTAACTTTAAATACCTTTAGATCCAGGGTCTCTGCACTTCATGAAACAGAAGACCCTGATATACAGCTGTAAAAGATTTCTTTGGTATGTCCTCATGCAATGAATTCTGCCCATATATTCTAAGTTACACAGGGAAGAATTACCTTTATCACTGTTTACAATCTCTCATTTTCTGTCATAGGGGCCTCTAGTCCCTATATTTTCCCCCATTACAAAAATATTTAGCCTGCTTTCAGTATGCTCTCTCCTGGTTTTGTACGCTTTATTTTTTTTCCTCCTCTTTCCACTTCTGTTTCCTACTTGTTTTTTTCCATAGTCATCATTCCTCTTTAGCTCTGCCAATAATTAAGGGTGAGCACAGTCTTAACAGTGCTTTAAATGTACAAAATCCATTTTCCACTATCACATCCCATTTTGATTGTACACTAACATTTTCTTTGGCTTTTTACTTAGTAAAGCAACTGTTTTGGCATGATTTTCAAAGGGATATTAGAGGGGAAATTGTAATTTCAAAATGCGTACCTGCATAACACTACTTCAAATTATCCTTGCCAAACACCACTACATTTCTCCAAGATTAAATCCATCTAGTTACTCATCTAGTGTTTCCAAGTTCTCCACGGAGTCTGATACAATTTCAAAAGGAAAAGAACAGAAATTCCCCTTTTGATTATTTGATAGTGGGAGGAGCTTTGAGGGGGTTTTGTTGCTGTTGTGTTAAAGGCACCTAGTTATTTATTTGATAGTTTAAAGAGGTTTTCCAGCCTTAGAGAAAGTTGTGAAGGAGGACAGCAGTTACACCACATACCAAACCATCAGGATTCTAAGCAAGTGCAAGAGAGGCAGTGTGCCTTACACCCTAATCAAACAAAGTGATAGTTTTTATTTGTAAACAAGGCAGTCCCACACCACCTCTCAAAACACCAGCTTGACTAAGCTTATAAATTTATAGAATTAGTATTGCAACATTTCATTGCTACTGCATCGTCTTTCCCAAGCATTTGAACTACTGTGACAGGACCAATACCTGAGGCCAACTTGACACAGAAGACAAAAGTGAACAATACTCCTTTTCAGTGAATTTTCTCCCTCAGGAACTGAACAAAGCAGCTTGTCCAGGCACCCTTCCAGCATTGCCCGTGTGCTCCCTCCCTTTCCCGGGACTCTGGGGGCAGCTGCCACCCAGACCTCCAAACGCCAAGCCCCAATGTCACTGCCACCACAAGAAAGGGCACAAGAGGAGGGGGAACCTGACAGGACCTCAAGGAAAAGCCTCAATTCACACAATTTTTCAAAGTTGCGGTATCTCAAATTTGCTGCTTGAAAGAAAAAGCAACAAGCTCAGTCCTCTGACGTCATCTCTCTCCAGAGCTCTTCACTACAAAGGATTCAGGCAGCATTTGACTCCAAGATCAGCCACATTTATTTTCAATTTCTCCAGCAAACAGTCAAGACATGAACAAGGTATTTTTCTGCCTTCTCCCTTCTTTCCCCTGGAAATAGAAAACAGGGTGAGCTGGTGAGAGCAATGGTTCTTTCTCCCCAAAGAATGGCCACAGGGGAAGATGGAACCTGTGAGCACAACTCATCTGCTCAGGTTGCATTTTTTACCTTTCACACAAGAGGACTCAGCCCTTTGTCCCCACAGCAGTGTGCTATCTGTGCTCACACATAGGGCAGGTTGCAGCATGCTCTGTGCTTGTCACTGAGGGTCCTGCCTCTGCCCCTCTGCAGCACCCAACAGCATTTCCAACAGGACATACCAGTGCTCCCACAGAAGTCTGTACTCTTGTTCCCTTAGCACTAAAAGGGAAAACACATGCCTGAATGGGGAAAAAAGTCCCCAGATCATTCACTTCAGGTAGAAGGCACAGCTTTTATTAGAGACAGCTCTTTCCCTGGTCTGCGTTAAATTAACCACACCACCAGTCCCAGCAGCAGCAGCTGTCACATATCAGCAAATAACACAACCCCAAATGTAAACCTCTGGGCCTGCAAAGCCCTGAAGAGCAATCCACAGTGCGTATAAGTTGTTCCATGCCTGTGTTTATACACACACCTAGGTATCTGAAAAGATTATGCTCATTTTGTGTTTCCATTTACATGCTCTTGGTTTCAGATTTCTAAATTAGGCTGTGCGACAAAAACTAGAAACTCACTGCTGCCTAAGAGAGTTTCTTCTCTTGATTCCAGTGCTTTTTCAAAGACAGATGAGCCTAGTACCAAAATATTTCCCTGTTCCCTCTACAAAAACACTTCACAGAACTAGCTTGTGATTTAGCATTCAGACACTTTTCTGAAACCAAGCAAGAATGGAATTACAGCTAATCACATTAGCCTATAACTTTTTTTCCCCTCTAAAAGCAGGATTAAAGGCAGATATGGGGAACTTCCCACATTCCCACACACCAGCTGCATTCTTCCAGACTCAGCTTGCTGAACGGCTAATAGAATTACCATCCACAGACCTAGGATTTTCAGGGATTACTCTGGAGAGGTTGCCAAAGGAACTAACCAGACCGTAATTCCCAGCTTCACACTTCCAGGCAGGGACAGAGACCTTAAAATGACATTGAGGAGTATGCCAGAGAGAGCCCTAGCCTGAAGAAGATGCCATCTAGGTTTTGCAAGGGCTGTGGATACACTGATCTTAATTAAAGTTTGTTGAGAATAAAGCAATTAACTGAAAGCACAGGACTGGAAATGTGATTAATGAGAGGGGTGACAAGGTAAGGGAGAGGGAATCGCCCTCCAAGTCTGATGCTGATATATTGTTCTTTAAAGACATCAGTGTACATTTTAATGTCTTAGCAATTCCTGCACTATGGTTGAGAGCAGATACGACTAAGTTCGCACCTTCAAATGGCACATGAAAATAGCTGAAAAATGATTATTTTTTGTTCAAAGAGTGAGAGGAAGAAGAGGAGAAAAAATTCTATTTACATTCTGCAAAATGTAAGTCACTCATATCAAACCAACCATACATAAAACTTTGATCTATGTCATGACATAAGCAGCAATAATCACTGAGGTTAGCTTTATGATCAGTATTTTCCATTTCGAAATGCCTAATCAAATAACAAAATCTGAAGGTATGCTCCACCCCCCATGGCATCATACATATGATGCAGGTTTCACTTTATGGCTTTTAAAGTTTTTAAATGATAAACATTGCAAGTCTGAACTTAGATCAAATCCTTGGAAAAAAAGAGAAAACTTTTAATTTTTTTTCCGGTCAAGATACCTACAAATAAGTTCAGCAATGAGAAACAAAACCTAGTTCAGATAAATCTAATTCCAACTCCAAAATTTAGCACTCATTAATGAAACAAAGATCCTTAATATAAATTCAGCAGAAAAAGCACTTTCTTCAAAATGTTGTTTTAAGAACCACTTATAACCAGCAATTTACAGAACCTAGTTTTATTGCACAGGCTTCTTGCAAAGCATCGCATATTGTTGAACAAATAAAAAAACCAAGACCCTCACTCAGCCTACCAAGACACGTGCATAGCCATGGAGCCAGTGGAATGAACAGTGGGGGGGATGCAAGTGGGACAGAGGAAGAGGCACTAAGCTTCCCCCATAGCCACTGAAACCAATGGAGGTGAGACCCTTTGCACTCCTGGGTACAAACACTGCTGTTCAGCTGCTTCATGAGCCTGGTCAGCAAGGCAGGGACATGAATTTTACACAGCAGTTCTCGCCTTGAAAACTGATTATTCAGTGCAACTCTGAACCCACTGGAGTGGACCCTACTCTCAGTTACAACACTTGGGCCTGAAGCAATTTAAGGAGTGCTCTTCCCAACCAGAAAGGAAGGTTTGCTTCCCACTATTAAGTTTCACAGCTTCTTGCTCTCTCCTCCTTATGGACAAGCAGCACAGATTACGAATCTAAAAGGAAAAGTCCACAACCAATGATAAAACAGCAACTTCCCTCAAGAGAGAAGGGGAAAAGAATAATAACTAATAATATTAATTAATAACTATTATAATAACAATAATTAATAATTGACACTTAATAACAATAACAACTATTATCATTATTATTGTTGTTGTTGTTATTGTTATTAAAATTATCAGTGCCACTTCGGCAACTTATTTTTCCAGCATTAACTCTCCTCTCCTTCACACTGCTTCAAAACTCACCAGAACCCACCTGAAATCAAAGTAGCAATGGCTATGATATTTTCTTAGCCTTCAAAGAGCTGTGTTTTAAAAACATCACAACTGAACAAAAGGACAAAACTCTTGCTCAGGTAGCTCATAATAGAAAGGTTTTTGTTTTACCCCAGGGAAAAGTTATCAAGTTTTTCATGGCTGGGTAACGGCTGAAACTGCTGTTTTGGGAAGAACTGAGGGATGAGAACTTTAAATCAGTCTGTCCACATGGTGACCTGCCACATCTGGAAATACAGGGATCTCTGATGAACTGTAAGGTAACTTCTGTTTTCTCTTTGCGAGACTTCTGCACAAAATGGACCACTGTTCAAGTTGTAAGAGCTGGACACGTCCTCAGTCCCACTTTCAGCATAAGACTCTACCAAGGACTGGATTGTTAGTTCTGACTGCAAGGTATTTTATGGCATTACAAACATCTGTTATGGCATTACACATCATCTGTTTCTGAGGAGGTCTCTAACACATACCTAAAGATAGAGAAATCATACTTGGCCTGAGTGAATCAACGTTGGCAGGAAAAAAAAAAGAAAAAAAGAAAAAAAAAAGCTCTGCTGCAGCACTTGGCTGGAGCTGGATCTCTTTTGTCTCTCTGCAGGGAGTTCAGAAAGCAGAAATTATCATAACAGGACATAAAGGAACAAATCAGGGAAATCCAGAAGGGTTCACTGGGGGGGCGTGGCAGAGAGGAGAACTCACCTCTTGTTTGTATCTTTACACAATGGGGTAGATGCACAGGACAGCACAAAAGGCACTCAGCTATGGGACCAGCAGATCAAATAAAAGAAGAAATGAACTGCAAAGACTTTGGAAACAGAGCTATGCCTATGAAAGGATAATCTCACAGACCTCTAGTGCCAGTCCAAGGACACTTTCCTGTAGGATTTCTGAAGCAGTGGTATGCTGGACATCAGATGCAATCAAAACTCAATCTGTTTCTTCCTTATTGTAGCAGAATACCACCATGGAAAGCATGAAGGCAATGGCACATGGTCTCCTACTCTTTTCTCCCACCTTCTCTCCTTGAAATTAGGCAAAGCTGACTGCAGTGTCATTATCACTGCCTGCAAAAGAGCCTGAACAGCATCAAAAACAGTCAAGATTGACTACACCTTATGGTAGCATTTCAAAAAGAAGAAACATAGAGAGGAAAAAAAGAGATTGGAAATGGTTATTTACCTTTATGCCATAATCACCACCAGGACCTTGGACATGCTTTCACAAGAAGACCCTTTCACAGGGTCTGACATTGATCATAGAATTAAAAACAACCTGACATTATGACAAGTGAAAGTGATGGACAGAGATTTCCCCACACCAGAGGAGAGAGAGGCTGATAAGATGTTGTCCTCTTTTTTCTTGGGTGACCAGACCCATTTGACTCCTGCTCATCTTGAAAATGAAGACCATTTAGGAGAAGGTGCATTTAGGCCAAAAAGAGGTTCTCTGAGGACACACCACTGCCCATATCCCTGTACCTCAAGCAGCTCTGGGCTTCCTCAGCAGATTCTCTTCCCCTTAGTCCTGTGCTAAATACAGATCCCAAACAATAAGCAAAGATCTAGATTCGCCACCCTGCTTCATGACAGAAATTTGCCTGCCTGCCACATCACACTAATAACTCTTCTTAATCAAGTTTCTTTTTTAAACCAGCATGAGTGCTGAGTCATATACAGGGTCCATATTTTGGCATTCCCCAACTATGTGCTGCCCACATCCCCTCCTGCACTATCCACTGCACTTGCTAACAATGACTGCCTAAGCTTGGTGTTATTTTTATCCTTCCCCATCTCAGACTTCAGCAATTAAACCATGCTACAATCTAGAACCACAGACATCCCTTTGGCTGGCTTTACCCTAGACCAGCTTCCTCCTGAAGGAATACTGGGTGCAGTATTTATTTGGAGAATGTTAAACTCTGCAGACAAACACTTGCCTTGAATACAGTATCGGGAGGAGGAAACACACCTGCCTCCAGCCATTTTATGAGCTTCATCTATTGAACAGCTCATGCAGATCAACCACTTAGCACCCTGCCACTTATAACCACAAGTACAGCTGGCAGCATCTACTAGACAGTAAGTTTGATGCTGGATGGGGAAGATAGGAGTGAAACCAGCCAAATGGCTTCAGTGGACCTACTGGCCATCTCCTACCTGCTTGAACTGCTGTAAAATACCATGCAATAAAACTTCCACCTCATGTCTGTTGGATATGGGGGGCAAAGGGGCTCAACACAAGCTGGAATTTCTCTCATCAACTCTGCTAACTGTTTTGCACCCTGAGCATTTGAAACTGTGACCTGTTTTATCTGATCTATGATCAGGAAACCACTCTGGATAATACTGTGTATTGTAGCTGGCCATCCCAAACATATATCCCATCAGGTAAATGTGACTGGCCAAATGGGAATCAAATCTTACAAGTCATCTTTTTCTTTGTGTTCAACAATAAGGAAGAAAAAAAATCATTAGAGAGAGACAAAAAAGGGTACAGTTAATATACTAGGGTGCTGCTGCCCAGTAGGACCTCTTGCATTTTAGAGCAGCAAGTTCAACTAGAAAAGAAATCCAAAAGGACATGGATAAAGATCCAGGTTAGAAGTGACCCAGGAGCCTCTATCTTCCTGGTAAATGCTGCTGCAGCACAGATATAACACCTACTCCAGCCCCATGCAAAGTTGCTATGTTTGCTCTGCCCAAATCATCTCCCTGCATTCATTAACAGCACTCTCTCACTCCAAGTCTTACTTGGGATTCATCTTACATAGCTGACTTAACCCAATCCTTAAACCCACAAACCATACTTCTTTCTCTAGTGGCACACAGATCCCATCACAGGAATGACCTGTACTTTGCAGCACTGCTTCCTTTCAAGGTCAAACTGAGCATGTTTTATTTGATCACATTCACAGCCTCAAAGCAGTTCACCCTAAGGGGCACAGCCCTGTCAGATTACTTTATGCCCTGATGATAACTGCGCCAAGCCATTCCCACTTAAAACTTTCCCAAGTGATGCAGCTGCAACCAAGAGAAATGAACAAAGCCGGAGTGTTTGCAGGTAACATCTGCTAACTGCCACCTGTGCCAAGGCAGAAGGGGCCAAAGAAAGGTTACCCAGGAGGACACAGTCACCCTCTGGTTTCAGAAGTTGCGACCATGCTCAAGCAAGCCTTTCAGAAACATGTGAGACAGCACAAGTCTTAAGCCTCTGAGGGACTAGCAATATGAGATAGCTTAGAGGGATGAATTTCATACTTGTCTCATTAGGAATCATGCTTGCACAAATTAGACAACATTAAAAATACAGGAGCACATGATTTACCTTTTTTTCCCTTCTTTATTTTTCTCCTTTTACCTCTGTTAGTTCTAAGAAATCAGAGACCACACAGGAAAAGCCAAGCACACAACAGCAGGAAAAATAACTGTGTTGTCTAAACACAGAACGTAAAACTCAGGACTCATTCTCCACATCTGTATCAAATCTCTTGCCAAAACTTATCCTCACTGCTCTATTTTCTTCACCTTAAGGAACCAGTACATTTACACAGGTACATTTCTCCAAGGTTATTCTGAAATAAATATTAGATGCTATAGCATAAGTTCCTACACAAGGAAAGGGATTTCTAAAGTTCTTAAAACTGTTATTATGCACAGAAGAATAATTCATGCACAAGAAGAGTTGTCTTCAGATACATGTATGGGATTTCAGTTTTTAGCTCATTCATCAGGTCCTACTCAGTCTTATGTTCTGAACTACAAAAAGAATAAAGGAACATAATTTTATCCCAACAAAGAGAATTGCAAACAACTTTTTACAAAGTTTAAAAAGAAAAGCAATTAATTACTTCTGTGTACTTAACCTGAGAAGACAGTCAAACAAAGCAAGATAAAAAAAGGTATTCCTTTTCCCAGGAGTATCATCCTCCTGAAATTTGTACCAAACAGAATACATGCAAGAATGTGTTTACCAATGGTGTATGAGTCATGCTCCCAGCTGAGGGTTAGAAAGACTAGCTCCCAGAATTGAGACTGTAACTTTCAATTCATAGAGGCAGGACTGTGGTGTTATCTCCTGTTAGTAAGAGTCAATGAGGATTAGAATAAGTGATCAGTAGTTGCAAGCCCTATGCTATCCTCCAATATCAAAATATTGGTCAACTCAGGACAAGCAATTTCTGTGCTTTGGTTTACCTCAACTCACAGAGGTGTTAAGCTTTCAGTTGCTTCAGATTGTAAATACAATGTTTAACATTTGTATAAATAGTTTGGTCTAGAAAGAACATGAAAGGTACTTCAGGTGGAAAAATAGTTCTGTGTTATCTTAACAAAACATTTATGATCACTGAGAAAGGCTGGAAGTTATTTTAACAAAAACCTCCAGTCAATTCTCATGTGGGTTCATTTCCTACAAGCTAAGTAACACAGCATGAGAAAACATGATGCAACATCATCAGCCTTACAAAACAACCAGTACTTAGAGTTGGAAAAAAAAAATCCATGAACTTCCCCCCCTTCTTTTCATTTTGAACTGTAACAACTTGCCACTGTAGTAATGCTGTAAAAGGACACAGTCATCACTCTTCACCTACAACTCTGCATTCATTATGGGTCAGTAGCCACCACATCACAGAGAAAATGAAATTTCTACTGCAAGCCTGCAGAGCAGAGAATCCATGGTATCTCCTAAATGTAACATTATGGAAAAAGAGCCTGGACTTTGCCTCATCAAACAAAAGGCACCGCTGGGATAAAAAAATTGACTCTATAAGCCAAGAAGCACACACACCAGTAAAGTTAAGTTTCTGGAAATGTATTCTAACTTGAAACTGCAAAGATATCTAAAGTTTCACTTAGAATTTAAAAAAAAAAATAATTAAAAAAGGCAGGCAAAAGTGTCTTTTGCATAAGGTCACAGATACCATACAATTAACCTTTCCCCTGGTCCCTTAAGTGTATTTAATAGTACCTTTTGATGTTCTCCAAAGAGATGGCAGAAAAGCAAGAGCAAAGAGAGGAATGCATGAGTCACAGGAGCAGCTAGTTATGGTCCCATCCCCAGGATTCATACAGTTTAGAAAAGTGATTATAGTACTGAATTCTGGACTACCAGAAATACACATTCAAAATAGGCAGAAAATTATTAATCTTGTTTTTCTACCGCAAAATGCTACTCAGTTACAGTTTCTCTGCAACTCCACCAGCATGAGCAGCAGGCTAGTTCTTTGTCATTTGCAAATTTAGCATCTATTTTATTGCACCATATGTAGTCAAGGGAATTCAACCAGGAGAGTAAGGCTCTGCTACATCCTGTTCGTCCTCTACCTTCACAGAGGGAACAAGATAAAGCAGAAGAGGAAAAAGTGAAAAAAATGTTCTGGGTAGAGTTTGGATGCAGTGAATACCATCTGAGTCATTTCAGATTACATACTCCATGCTACTGCCTCTACTTCAGCACTTACTTTCAGAGTTTAACACTGGGGCCGAGGGCAGATTTAACAGCAGTAGCTCTGCAGGGAAGAGGTTGTAACACATTGAAAACAGCACAGAAAGGGACAAAAAAAAAGAAATTTCCCTCCCATTAACAGGGCAATCCAAGCAGAAGCTCAGAAACCAGCTCGAGGCTCAGACAGGGAAAGGTCTAGAAAAGCCCAGTGGCTGCAGGAGTGCAGTTGCTTGCGGAGGAGAGGAAGGCAACAAGTAAATAAAGTATCGGGCAGGATCCCTCTCACCCCCCCTTTCTCAAATAAATCAGTTAACTTTTCAGAGAGCAGCAAATCTCCTTACTCCTCTGGATTAAAGGCAGACTTAAAAGAATGTTTGTTAACAGACTACCTTCTCCCTGGGTCATTCCTGATGCACATCAGCTAACCACATGCAGAAAACTATGTTAAGGATGCCCTTGATAAAAGGAAAAGTTTATTTCTAAATTATATTATTATATTTATTATTTTTTATTTAATGACAATTAAAAAGCTTACTGGATGTGGGATACAATTTTAATTTTGCTTCTGTGGAGTTTGATGACCATTAGACAAGTGTCTGTGGTACAAAAGTATCTCTTTGAAACATCTACTGGCCTTTTGCCATCCTGTATTATGAGGTGAAATGAAATTCAAGGTCTCAGGTCTCCCACGCGCAGAAGAGACAGCAGGATGGTCATTTTAGAAGACAATTTTCAAGCTGCTTACTGACTAAGGAGAGCTGAGTTCCTATGGGATTCCCAGTGAAATTTCAGGAAGCAATGATGTTTTATCCCAGCATCAAGAATGTTTTTGAAGATTTCGTTTGCCTGCCTACATGCTTTGCATGATGATCACCCTATTAAAAGAGGGAAAGCTAATAATAAAAAATAAAGGCTAATTTACATTTCACTACATAATATCAAAGATAAGTAGGTAATTTTAAAAATAAGTTAAAAAATATGACACAGATGAGTAATATGGCAAAAATACCCATTACAAAAAAAGTTTAGTACAAGAGAAGTAAGAAAAAGGAGAGGAGGAGAAGTGCTTTTTCCAGAGGAACAAGTCAGATGAATAGGCATTTACCGCACAGATCCTAGGGAGGAGAGATAGTCAACAGGGTGAGCTCCTTTGTAAACACATTTTTTAGTAAGAAATACTGATCCTCAGGAATCAAAGAAACAAAAGAATTTCCCTGAAATATTTTGGAGACTCAGACTGCTTCAGTTCTGCATGGGAACCAAGTCTGACCTCAAAATTGAAACACCAACATTACAACAGCAAGGAACTCCACGATCATCTGTAAACTGACATGCTTTACAAGCTTCATGAAGTAAAAATCCCTTGTGTCCAGAGACGTTCCCAACAATGAAACATTGAAATCACTTTTCCTGATTTGCTAAAACATGGAAACACAGAAAAGGCAATAGCTCAGGGAAGCTGGACCTTGCCACACTGCAGGTATGGTACATCTTTTCTGAGGTCTTCATAGCAAAGCAAACTAGTAAAATGTGAGTTGAATGGCTAACCTTCGTGTTATGTCACAAGCTGCTCGAGAGGACACCAAACTTCCTCCTAACATTCTTGCAAATGCTCACTTGCACTGTAACAAAAGGCAAACATTGCTCTGACAGTTTCCTTGATACAGACACTAACAAAATGCTAAATAATAGTATGAAAGTACTTTATCCTCTGCTTTCCCCAAGGCAACAAACTTCAGAACATGTATAAAAGTAATTTCACCTCCCTGGTATTTTTTCCATTTCTTTTCTCTATGTAACTCAAATAAGTTTTCCAAAAGAAAAACATAGTTTCAATGTATACCTCCCAGCAAGTCTTGCAATTATTTTCAGAAAGCCTGATAATAGCTCAGTAAGAGTAAAAAAAGAGTAATATTTGGCAAAATCTGCATTTGTCCATATTTTCTTCTTTTTCTTTATTCATTAATGCTTTGTCTTTGGAAGACAATGCAATTTTGGTGGAACTGCTTTCCTCTCAGCTTCTGCACAGTGAGCATTTTGATATCTTTTGGTTACAATGAAACTCCATTTTGGAACATCATATCCATGTTTCTAGGAAGAGCCTGGTAACACATTCACTGCTTCTCTCTCTATAACAAGTACAACCTTTCACTTAGCTCTGCTCCACCAACACAAGAACCAGTAACTGCAAGGGAAGGGAATGAGAACAAAGAAAAAAAGGAAAAAAAAAAACACCACCAAAGATAAAGCAAAAAGCCAACCTCTTTCACATAGATAATAGGAACTGAGAAAGCCAGTGTACGCCTCCCAGTTAACCAAACTGCTCAAAGCTCAAGAGGGAAGAGTAACAATAATATGAAAACAATCCTGGTATGTTGTTCTGGTTTTATGATCACCAGAGCCATTTACTGTATCTCCAAACACTCCCTCACATCAGATGTCATCCACAGGGTCAACCTGCACTTTCACTTTCCAGCATCCATGTTTTTCTGCTCCCATAGTTTCAGGGAAGCTCACGGGCAGCAGTGGATGTGCATACCTGGGAGCCAGAGAACCTCCCTTCCACTTTGTCACCAACTTGCAATTACAGTTACTTGCTGAAAGCCACAGCACCTCACCTCACCTAAAAATAGCAGCATGTATTTGTTTTAGTAAAGAATTGCTTTTTAAGGAACTATTATAGTGGCAGAACAATTAGAGCTTACTTTAAAATATTTAAAATTTTAGTTCCTGGGGAATTTGCCCGGTAGTCTATTCAATTCTTTAATAATCTGAGGGGAACAATCAAATTTAAAATTCTTTAATAAATCTTTCATCCAATTTCAGCATCCCCAATGACAGAACAAGCTCTTAAATAAAGCTAGTGATTGCTCATTAACAATGTGAAGACTTCACTGTAGTTTTTGCAATAGTTTTTTGGGGAATTCATGTATGCCTGAAGAGACTATAGCAAAACAGCTTGTAGTCTGTAGTTTAGTTTAACTTCTGTAATCTCAGAGTTGGTAGCAACACGGATGGCGATTCATGCTCAAGACTTAGAGACAGTAACAGAAAGAAACCAAATACTGAATCCTGCACCCATTATCATCAAGGAAAACAATGTGTTTACGGATACAGCAATCAAGTGCAAGGACATGCCTTGACTCCGAAACTACTCCCACTGCCAGCTGGATGCATCCAAACGAACACTGCCTTTTGCCTGGCTGGCAAGGCTACAACCAGGTCCTGATCAGACACCCTCTAAAGTAAATATCATGATATGAGTGTGTAAGGGAAACAAACCACTGGGAAAGCCAGTCCAGCTTCGGGGTTGGCCATGGATTTTTCTTTCAGTTTGGAGCTTGTGTCCCTCAAGTGTCTACCCAAACTGGAAAGCACTTTGGGAATATGTGATCAGCCACCACTAGCAAGTGCGTCGGCTGCCAGGTCCATAGGAAGGTGTCCCAAACCCCACACATTTCACCATTCCTGGGCAGCGGGAAGCATTTACACACGCACAAACCAAACCCTGTTTCCTTCCAAAGGCCCTCTTCATTCCAGGGTCAAGGACCGAGACTGTTGTGCACCGACGGCGACCCCATCCTCGGCCCTTGAGCCCCCAGAGCCGTCACTACGAGTCGAGGAGCCAGGTGCTGCTCCTTGCCATCCTTCGCCCGTCCGGGTACCGGCCACTCCTGCGGGGACTTTCAAGGGCAGCAGACCATGCGCATCCTCAGGCTCCCAGGAAGGAGCTACCCAGGTGCAGAGCT